>NC_038253.2:25182979-25284506 GCF_000004515.6 Glycine max
AGGGGAGTTTATTATAAATTACCATTTACACATAGTAGGGTAGGGACCTAGCTATGAGGATATTGCCTGTCCCTGTTGCATGCTGATTTTTCTTCAAAGAAATTACATTTTAACTAATGGGATGCGATATATATATGTATTGTGATGAATGATATTGTTTAGGCTGTTTGAAGACTGTGCGTGTGGAAATGATATTGTTGTGTTTGTTTGAATTGTTGTTGATGTTGCTATTGAGGATTTTAATTGATATGTGATGATAATGATGATATTGATTTGAGATGACATTGTTAATAAAGACCATGTCAACATGAATTGTTATTATTGATGAATATGTGAATATGAAATGAGGTTGTTGTTGTTGTTGATAACGTCATTGAGATGAGATGATATTTATGTTGTGAATGACATGGAAATACGATTTGTTGATTGATGTTGGAAATGCATTGGCATGTGCATGTTGTGTATGTTCGTGGGGGGCACTATGCACTGACCTTTCAGGGTCTTTGGCACTAGCTTTTGGCCACGTTCATACGTTGGATGTTGTGTATGATCGTGGGGGGCACTGTGCACTAACCTTCCAGCGTCTTTGGCACTAGCTTTTGGCCACGATCATACGTCGTATGAAGTGTATGTCATGGGGGGGGGGGGTAGAGTGCACTGACCTTGTCGGATGGCCCAGACGTGGGTAACTAGCGTGGTTAGAGAATCTAAGCATTCCTGAGGGGATGCTTAGGTGCTTTAATTGGTCCATGGTCTTTGGCATTTACCTTTGGCCGTGATCATAGCTCATACGACACAGGAAATAGAGTAACTGTGGCCAAGTGTACTTTGTACTAGGGGGCTGTCACCTGGTAGGGAACACCTTTGGGCTCCCAGGCTGATCACCTATGGGAGGGGGGCTGTTACGTGCACAACCGGGTGGTCTCGACAAACTTAGCACAGTTCCCTAAGTGAGAGTGTCGTATAGACACGCTTAGGCTATTTCCTGATATTTGGTTGTTGTTGGTACGTACCACATTGCATCTGAGTGTTGAGTTAGGTGCATGCATCATTATGTACAGTCTTGATTGGGTCCATGGATGGATGATGAGTAATTGTTGGATGTGAATGATGAATATTTGTTGGATATGAGTGTTGAATAATGATTGTTGTGTATGCTTATCATGTTTGCCTATGTTCCTTGCTAATTGTGGTTATTTGGAATTGGTATTGGTTCTTTTTATAATGAACTCACCCTTGCAATTTTGTATCGTGTGGTTGATATTTGTGATGATCACGAACCTTGTTCGTGGGAGCAGAATGACAGTGGCAGGGTGCAGAGAGTAAGATTCTGGTGAGGAGCCGCCGAGCCAACGTGATGACATTGGCGTTATTTTGGGAGAGAGTTATGTTTTGTAATCAAGTCCTCCGTAGTTGGTTTTTAAGTTTTATTTTGTTGAGTTAAAGATGTAAAACTCAGATTTTAATTATGTCTATGAATAGATTTAATTTTCGTTATGTGTATGACATGTACCGAATTATTGTTTCTATGTAATTATGCATATTCACTTAAGTAATGGCGTGTTGTTGGATGAATTTATGTTGTGACAAAATCACTTCTATTTTCATAATAAAAAATTAAGGAAGTTCTTTTTATAAAAAAATAAAATAAAATTGAAATCATCGAATATTAGAGTGTGGATACCGTAGCGACGAGGCGGGTCGTTACATTTAGTGGTATCAGAGCAGGTCGAACCTTTTGGCCAGTGAGTTGTGAGTCTGCTATGTTTTTCTGTGCATTCTCTGGTTGTTTTGTTGAATGCTTGGTGTTGGTTGTTTGCTGATGTTTGATGTTCGTTGTTTGCTATTAGCACTTACTCACTAGTTGTGTTTTAATGAGCTATAGAGATTTGATTGTTGTAGTCATATTGAATTTGTTTTTTCTGATGTCTGCTATACCATGAATTTCAATGTCGGGTCACGGATTATCAGACTGGCCACCTGTATAATTTGTGAAGGGCAATGGAATGATATGGTAAGCGATCAGAAAATGTAAATGATGGAAAGTGGGTGTTAATGTCTTGAGTCATCAACTCTCAAGAGTAACTGAGTAGGAATTTGTGATGCTTGTGATTGTTCTGTGGAGATTCCTGGTAGAATATTCTTGATTGATTTGATTTGTTTGCCTTTGAGTCAAATTGATGTTATTCTTAGTATGGACTGGTTATCTTCCAACCATGTCTTGTTGAACTATTTTGATAAAAGTGTGGTGTTTGATGATTTTGGAGTAAGTAAGGATATGATGTTTTATCTCTGCCAACCAAGTTGTGACATCTTTAAAAGGAAGATGCTCAAGTGTACATGATCTTGTCTAGCCTGGAAGTAGAGACAAAGGTTTCTATGTGTTACCTCCCTGTTGTTAGAGAGTTTCTGGAAGTGTTTCCTAAGGATATATCCGGTCTGCCACCTGAGAGAGAGATAGAGTTTTCCATAGGCTTAGTACCTGGTGCTGGACCCATATCCATAGCTCCTTATAGGATGTCTCCTATAGAGTTAGCTGAGCTTAAGAAACAATTAGAGGAGTTGTTGGATAAGTAGTTTGTTAGGCCTAGTGTATCTCCGTGGGGAGCCCCAGTGTTGCTAGTGAAGAAGAAAGATGAAACCATGAGGTTGTGTGTGGATTACCGCCAGTTGAATAAGGTAACGATTAAGAATAAGTACCCTTTGCCTAGAATTGATGACCTTATGGACTAGCTGGTAGGAGCTTGTGTGTTTAGTAAGATAGACCTTAGGTCGGGTTATCATCAGATCTGAGTGAAGTCTGAGGATATACCAAAGACTACTTTTAGGACCCGTTACGGTCACTATGAGTATCTAGTCATGCCCTTTGGTGTGACTAATGCTCCAGGAGTGTTTATGGACTACATGAATAGAGTTTTTCACCCTTACCTTGATAGTTTTGTCGTAGTATTTATAGATGATATTTTGGTATACTCTAAGACTAGAGAGGAGCATGAAGAACATTTGAGGATTGTGTTGCATACCCTTAAGGACCGACAACTCTATGCTAAGTTGTCCAAGTGTGAGTTCTGGTTAGAGAAAGTTAGTTTCCTAGGGCATGTGATATCTCAAGGGGGTATAGTTGTGGATCCCTCTAAGATAGAAGTTGTTCTTAAGTGGGAGAGTCCTAAGTCTGTTTTTGAGATTAAGAGTTTTCTAGGCTTAGCAGGATACTATCGGAGATTCATAAAAGGTTTTTCCAAGTTGGCTCTACCTTTAACTAAACTGACTCGTAAGGGTCAAGATTTTGTGTGGGATACCCAATGTGAGCATAGTTTCCAAACCCTTAAGGAAAGATTGACAACCGCTCCAGTGCTAGTTTTGCCTAACCCGAGAGAACCATTTGAGGTGTATTGTGATGCATCAAAGATGGGTTTAGGTGGAGTGTTGATGCAAAATGGCCAAGTGGTGGCCTATGCTTCTAGACAGCTTAAGACTCATGAGAGGAATTATCCCACCCATGATCTAGAGTTGGCTGTTGTAGTTTTTGCCCTTAAGATTTGGAGACATTATATGTTTGGCTCTAAGTTCGAGGTGTTTAGTGATCATAAGAGCCTTAAATACTTGTTTAGTCAGAAGGAGTTGAACATGAGACAAAGGAGATGGTTAGAGTTTCTTAAGGATTATGATTTTAAGCTTAGCTACCATCCCGGTAAAGCCAATGTAGTGGCTGATGCTTTAAGTAGGAAATCTCTGCATATGTTTGCTTTGATGGTTAGGGAGATGGATCTCCTAGAACAGTTTAGAGACCTTAGTCTTGCATATGAGGTTACTCCTAATAGTGTAAGATTATGAACTTTGAGGATCACTAGTAAGTTACTAGGTGATATCAAGAAAGGTTAGAAGATTGATCTTTTTCTAAGGACTCAGTTAGAGGCTATAGAGTCAGGAAGGGACAATAGTTTCAAGGTTGGAATAGATGGAGTTTTGAGACTTCAAGATAGGATTTGTGTTCCCAATGTGCCTGAACTTAGGAAGATGATCTTAGAGGAAGGACATAGGAGTAATTTGAGCATCCATCCTAGTGCTACCAAGATGTATCAGGATTTAAAGACGATGTTTTGGTGGTCCAACATGAAGAGAGAGGTTAGTGAGTTTGTGTATGCATGCCTAGTCTGTCAGAAGGCTAAGATAGAACATCAGAGACCTTCAGGGAAGTTACAACCTTTAGAGATACCCTAGTTGAAGTGGGACAATATTTCCATGGATTTTGTGGTAGGACTACCTAGGACCCCTAGAGAATTAGATTCTATCTGGGTTATTGTTGATAGACTGACTAAGTCTGCTCACTTCATTCCAATTAATATCAGATTTTCCTTGGAGAAGTTGACCACCTTGTATATAAGTGAGATTGTCAGGTTACATGGTGTGCCATCTAGAATAGTATCTGATAGAGATCCTAGGTTTACCTCTGAAATCCATACTAAGTCTCCTTCGTTTAGGCATGGTAGAGGCTTGTGTGGAATCGACGAGCAAGGACGAAAAGGAATCTTCAAGTGACGCGACAAGGAATCCGCGGGGTAGCTCATGATAGGTGAAGGGATTTTATTATAAAATTTACCGTTTTAACACCATAGCTAGGGTCAGGGAACCTAGCTATGAGGATATCTGCCTGTCCCTGTTGCATGCTGATTTTTCTTCAAAGAAAATTAGGTTTTAACTAATGGGATGCGATATATACATACATACATATATATTTCTTTCATGCCTGGGATTCACACTCACAGGTCTTCAAACAATACAAATCAAACAACCACAACAATATCATTCATCGCAATACACACACACACACACACACACACACACACACACACACACACACACACACACACACACACACACACACACACATATATATATATATGTGTGTGTGTGTGTGTGTGTGTGTGTGTGTGTGTGTGTGTGTGAGAAATGTGATTTGTTGTTGATGTCGCTATTAAGGATTTTAATTGATATGTGATGATAATGATAAATATGATGATATTGATTTGAGATGACGTTGTTAATAAAGACCATGTCAACATGAATTGTTATTGATGAATATGTGAATAGGAAATGAGGTTGTTGTTGTTGTTGATAACGTCATTGAGATGAGATGATATTTATGTTGTGAATGACATGGAAATGGAATGTTGATTGATGTTGGAAATGCATTGGCATGTGCATGTTGTGTATGTTCGTGGGGGGCACTGTGCACTGACCTTCCAGGGTCTTTGGCACTAGCTTTTGGCCACGTTCATACGTTGGATGTTGTGTATGTTCGTGGGGGGCACTGTGCACTGACCTTCCAGGGTCTTTGGCACTAGCTTTTGGCCACGATCATACATCGTATGGAGTGTATGTCATGGGGGGTAGAGTGCACTGACCTTGTCGGATGGCCCAAACGTGGGTAACTAGCGTGGTTTGAGAATCTAAGCATTTCTGAGGGGATGCTTAGGCGCTTTAATTGGTCCATGGTCTTTGGCACTTACTTTTGGCCGTGATCATAGCTCATACGCACAGGAAATAGAGTAATTGTGGCCAAGTGTACTTTGTACTATGGGGCTGTCACCAGGTAGGGAACAACTTTGGGCTCCCAGGCTGATCACCTATGGGAGAGGGGCTGTTACGTGCACAACTGGGTGGTCTCGACAAACTCAACACAGTTCCCTAAGTGAGAGTGTCGTGTGGACACGCTTAGGCTATTTCTTGAGATTTGGTTGTTGTTGGTACGTACCACATTGCATCTAAGTGTTGAGTCAGGTGCATGCATCATTCTGTGCAGTCTTGATTGGGTCCATGGATGGATGATGAGTAATTGTTGGATGTGGATGATGTATATTTGTTGGATATGAGTGTTGAATAATGATTGTTGTGTATGCTCATCATGTTTGCCTATGTTCCTTGCTAATTGTGGTTATTTGGAATTGGTATTGGTTCTTTTTATAATGAACTCACCCATGCAATTTGTATCGTGTGGTTGATACCTGTGATGATCACGAACCTTGTTCGTGGGAGGAGAATGACAGTGGCAGGGTGCAGAGAGTAAGATTCTGGTGAGGAGCCGCCGAGCCGACGTGATGACGTTGGCGTTATTTTGGGAGAGAGTTGTGTTTTGTAATCAACTCCTCCGTAGTTGGTTTTTTAGCTTTATTTTGTTGAGTTAAAGATGTAAAACTGGGATTTTAATTATATCTATGAACAGATTTAATTTTCGTTATATGTATGACATGTACCGAATTATTGTTTCTATGTAATTATGCATATTCACTTAAGTAATGACGTGTTGTTGGATGAATTTATGTTGTGACAAAATCACTTCTATTTTCATAATAAAAAATTAAGGAAGTTCTTTTTATAAAAAAATAAAATAAAATTGAAATCATCGAATATTAGAGTGTGGATACCGTAGCGACGAGGTGGGTCGTTACAGGAACCGACCATGTACAATTATTATGACAAAAGGAAGAGCACTTGATCTTGAAAGTGTATTGGCAGACTTCATGACGTACCAAGCTAGCTCTAAAGGTGATTGTTATTCCATGCAACAACAAGGAACTCAGTTTGAGAGGGACTATTTTTCTGCAGATTATCAATGGGAGTCAGAATGGCAACCTTATTATCACAATGAAATAGAAGGATTGTATAATCTGGATGACCTACTAATGCAATTCAAAGATATTGTAGATTCAATGCAACAAGCTTTTAAAAGAACTGAAACTCAGCTTGGAAAGTTGGTAGATGACATGACTAAAGTTGTGGACAGAAAAGAAGAAGAGTATGCAAAGATTGAAGCACATCAAGAAAGCATTCTTCAAGTTACCACAATCCATCATCAATTGATCAACGAAGAAGAAAATGATGAAGTCTCTAGTACTCCAGAATATCCTTGCATGGCAACTGCTGGCTATGTTGTATGTACAGATAAAGGTCAATTGGAACCTAGTGTGGAGGACCAGAAAATCTCTTTTGACCTCTTTGAGGCCATGAAACACTCAGATATGGGTGATTCCTGTTTTGAAGAAGAAGAGGTGGAGCAGGAAATAGCATCATCAACTTCAACCATGATATTACAATTTCCTTTGGAAAAAGAAACTGGTTATGTGGTAGACTGCTTGGTTTGTGATGAAGAACCTGATGATCCAAAAAACAACTTTGTTGGTCATGTAGTTTTTGAAGAATTAAAAAATCTTAGACCAACAAAAAAGCCCAAAGCAAAATTAAAGACCCTTCCAGCGCATTTAAAGTATGTGTTCTTGGAGAATAATGAGACTAAACCTGTTATAATTAGCAACTCTTTGAAGAAGGAAGAAGAGGATCAATTGGTGCATATTCTAAAACGTCACAAAGCGGCTATTGATTGGCATATCTCTTATTTAAAAGGAATTAGTCCATTATACTGTATGCACAAAATCAATTTGGAAACCAATTTCAAGCCCGTGAGACAACCTCAGAGAAGATTGAACCCTATAATGAAAGAAGAAGTAAGAAAAGAAGTGCTCAAGTTACTAGAGGCAGGGCTCATCTACCCAATTTCAAATAGCTCATGGGTTAGTTCGGTTCAAGTTGTTCCAAAAAAAGGAGGGATGACAGTGGTCAAAAAAGATAGAAATGGGCTAATTCCTACAAGAACAATCACCGGATGGAGAATGCGTATTGATTATAGGAAGCTCAATGAAGCCACAAGAAAAGACCATTACCTGCTTCCCTTCATGGATCAAATGCTTGAGAGACTTGCAGGGCAATCCTTCTACTGTTTCTTGGACGGATACTCAGGTTACAATCAGATTGCAGTAGATCCTCAGGATCAAGAAAAACAACTTTTACATGTCCTTTTGGTGTTTTTGCTTATCGCCGCATGTCGTTCGGTTTATGTAATGCCCCTGCTACTTTCCAGAGATTTATGATGGCAATTTTTTATGACATGGTAGAGAAATGTATCGAAGTCTTTATGGATGATTTTTTAGTCTTTGGTGCATCTTTTGGAAATTGCTTAGCAAATTTAGAGAAAGTGTTGTAGCGCTGTGAAGAATCTAATTTGGTGCTTAACTGGGAAAAATGTCACTTTATGGTTCAAGAAGGTATTGTGCTGGGACACAAGATCTCTAAAAGCGGAATTGAGGTGGATAAAGCAAAACTAGATGTTATTGATAAACTTCCACCCCTAGTTAATGTAAAAGGCATACACAGTTTTTTGGGTCATGCTGGATTTTATCGGTGATTCATTAAAGACTTCTCCAAAATTGCTAAACCCCTAAGCAATTTCTTGAACAAGGAGGCTGTGTTTGTATTCAATGAAGAATGCTTAGAAGCTGTCGCAACCTACCCTTCGGCGGGAGGGCGACGCGTGACTCGTGGGTGCATGTTCCAAGAAAGGAATACGCGCGGAGTCGCCACCAACGTTTATTTGAGGAAAATGTCGGAAAAACCAGAAAAGACGTGATATACGAACTTTAAGTGAAAGGTTCGGGAGTTGTATTTACGCACGGGGAAGGTATTAGCACCCCACACGTCCGTCACAAGAGACGACAGCCTTTAATCAAATGTGCAAATATGACTTCAATTTATATTCTTTTCCCTTGTTACGTTCTTATGTCTTTTTTATGCCTTTTTATGTTTTTATCTTTTTGTGGTCGACAAGGGTGTTTCCCTTAGCTCCTACGTATTCCTCAATTGTGATGAGGAAATCAGACCTACGTAGTTCTTTTGTGAACAAAGCATTTTGGTTATTTTTTTATCCTTTTTTGCAAGATATGTTTTTATTGAATGAAAGGTCATTTAAAGCGTTGGACCATTAGATAATCTTTCAATTCTTTTGAAAAGTGAGAAAACATTAAGGCATTGGACCATTAATGATTTCTTTATTTTTGAAAGAGGTAACAAAGTTACATATTGATTTTAGGCTTTTTAGAAATCTACATTTAACCAATAAAAGCGGAAAAGACCATTGCAAGGCGTTGGACCTTTAAAAAATGGCTTTTTTAGGCGTTGACAAAAAGTTTGGTTTATGAATTGATTTTAGCCTTAGTTTTACTTTGGTTATTAGTCAATTCAATTAAGAAAGAAAAATCCCAAAGAGAAACATCCGATTGATTTTTTTGTTTTATTTTACTAAAAAATATTTTTTGATTATTATATTATTATTTTACCTCTTTTTGGTTTCCAACGTGGTTATGGCATGACCGAACGGTCGGATTTCATTTTAACAAAAATTAACGGATATTACAATTCAAATGATCGGTGGAAATTTATTTTATTTTTTGATTAGGCGAGAAAATGACTTAAGTGAATCTCCGCGTGTCAACGGGCTTGTTGGCCGCGATCGAAAAAGGGTGCAGAAGACGATGTTAGTCTCTGTGTGCTATCATGCTTTGAGTCTTAGAGATAGCAAAAGAAAGTTTAAACGGATAACCACTCAGGTATCTCCGCATGTCACGTGACTCCAGTGTCAGTATGACAGAAATTGTCTGCGCGGAAGATGACGTAAATCTCCGCGTGTCAATGGACTTGTTGGCCGCGATTGACAAAGGGTGTAGAAGACGACGTTAGTCTCTGTGTGCTATCATGCTTTGAGTCTTAGAGATAGCAAAAGAATATTTAAACGGATAACCACTCGGGTATCTCCGCATGTCACGTGACTCCAGGGTCAGTATGACAGAAATTGTGGGGCGGCCGACAAAAGCGAGGCTCTTGCTCCTACGTATCCTCAATGAGGAACTCAGACCTACGTAGTTCTGGATAACTTATGAGACTAAAAATAGTCTCGGTGTTTTCCTCACTAAAATGCGAACATGCTTTAGTAAAGAGAGAAAACTTCCAACTAATCAGAGCAACATATGCTTTTCGGATGGAAAACAATGTGTCTATCGGGGAATGGGAGTATGCTATTGAAATCTTCTCATAAACACAAATGAGATTTTGGATGTTAGCATTTCGCTTCTAAATGACCATTTAGAGGAAACACTGGATCCAACAAAAATAGAAGAAAATCACTCAAAGTGTATCAATCTCACACGGGTAAGTGTTTCATCCTAATTCCGAACCATAGATATGTCATGACTTGATTTTGCAAATCATTTCCTATCAAATCAAAGATTACATGCATGATCATGGATCAGTAGGACTTTTTCTTGGGAATGGTGTTTTTTTGGTGGGAACTTTGGCTTTCAGTGTTTTTGGCCTTTTCCTTTTCTGTTTTTGTTTAGTGTGAGGCGAACAAGTCACCGACGCACACGATTTTGGTTAGCAATCAAAGGAAGAGGACCACTTCAGTTCGTGGTTTCCTTTCTTTTCTTGTTTACTTGGTGACAAATCTGTATTGTTCAGATGTTGTCTGGTCCAAAAGACCTTTCTGCATATTTCTTCTGTTTTCTTTCGATCCTTGATCGGGAATTTTCTTTCCTTTCTTTCTTTTTTTTGCTTTCTCTCAATCTTTGATTGGGAATTTTCTCTTTTTGCTTTTTTCCGATTCTTTGATCGAGAACTTTCTTTTCTTCTTTTCTCCTCTTTTCTTTTTTTTGTTTTCTTTTGAGGGCAAGGTTTATGGTGAGTTGGGATTTTGGCTCAAGGCTTGTAGAACGGCTGGACATGATATATGTCAGGGTTTGGTTTAGTTCAAGGATAAAAAGGGATGTCCCACATTATTTCAATGAGACAAATGCAATAATGATGATTTGGAAATTTTATGCAAAACTAACATGCTTGCACCTATGCGAACACTCAGGATTCATTTCCTCTATTTTAGTCAACCCAGTGTTTCCAAAATATGTTCTTTTATCAATTATTGCATTCATCTGAGTCTATCTTGTGTGTTCGGAAAAACTTTCACAGCATTTACCCTTCAAATGTGTACACACATTTTTTCCAAAAACTAGCTATGTTCAGCGAATTTTTCCCTTCAAATAAAAGTTTGAAATTATCTCTTTTCACGGGCATGTTGTTTTTTAGCTAGACAACTTTTATTCTTATTATTTTCTTTTTTCCTTCCTTCTTTTTCTTTCCTTACTTGCTCTCTTTTCCTTTTCCTCTTTTTTTTCTTTTTTAAGTTATTTATCATTTGTTCATTTCCTCTCTCTTCTTTCTTTTTTTCTCCTTTTCTCTCTGAAAAGGTCGTGCGGACGAGGGCGCACACTACTTACTTACGTCTAACCACAAGGTGAACGAGAAACACATGAAAATGGTAAGTCGCAAAATGGTGACGAAATAACTGAGAGCCATAACGCCGAAAATTTCTTACAGAAACGAGCAATAATGATAGTAATGTTAGTAACCATATGAACAAAAACAGAAGACAACAATGTCAACAGCAATATAGACAATAACAGAAAAACGTGAATAGCAAACTAATCAAAAAACAGTAATGTCAAAAAATGCGGTGACCTTGATCACGTGGCTCCACTTCCTCCCAAGAAGCCGAGCAAGTCTGTCATCTCCTCATCCATGCGAGCGTCCTCTGCATCGTCAGGAGCTCCTGCAGGTGCCTCCTCCGTCTGGTCCTCGGGCCAATCTCCGGGCCATGCGACCTCAGCCCTAAACTAATCTGGAGTAGGGCATGCAAAAGGAGCGAAACCCTGGCCTTGCTGACTGAGGCTGAGCTGGTAGAGACACTCATGTATCTGCACCTGCCCCCGGTGGTTGGTCGTCTGTTGGCGAACCAAGTGTTGTAGATACCGCTCCATGCCTAATGACCCAGCGGGATCAACCTGATGAGGTGGCAGTGGTGCGTCTGCGACCTGTGGCACATCACCCTGTGCCTGCCTAGGCGTGCAATACTTCTCAATGAAGGCTCGGGTGATCGGCGGCCGGATCACCTTACAGGTGTGACGGGAACCCCGAATGACTGGCAGAGGCCCATGATCAACGCTGGAAACCCCAGGGCCCTGTTAAACTTATCTGGGTCTAGAGGGTGCCTGGTGGGTGGCATACCTGCAAATAAATAGATGGCGTCAGCAATCAACTGAGAAAAATGGATGCTCATCCATGTCAGGATGGCATACACCTGCTGACACTTTGGCAGAGGAAGGTCGGAGTTATGATCACTGGGTAGGACATTGCTGAGCAGCAACGTCATCCACATCTGTGTCAAGGTGGTCATACTGGTGCGCATGATCCGCACCCGCCTCCCTGCAGCAGTCCAGGCAAAATCCTGACCCGGTATACATAATAGCTGGGCAATGGCCTCTTCGTCAAACTCGTCGGCCCTGTTCCTTCTCTGACTAAACTCACACTCCTGGCCTTCTTCTAACACCAGCGGGTCACCCAGGAATTGGCTGAGGGCATCTGCATCATAGGGAATCCACTGACCCCTCACCCATGATCGCATGTCCCGCACTCCCTCTTCTGTGGGCCAAGCATTAGCATAAAATTCTAGGACTATATCTGGGTCAAACTTAGCCATGGGAGTGACCAGCGACGTCCAGTGTCGGCGAGCTATCTCTTCCTGAAAGTCAGTGTACTCATCGTCCCTGAGCTGGACGCATCTCTCTCGGTGGAACGACCATCCTTTGATGGCCTCGAAACGTTGCTGGTGCTCGGTGCTCCTGAAACAGTGGCTATCAAACTCGGGGGCGGCACTGGTCCCTTCAGCCGCGGCGTCCCTCCAAGATCTTTTCACGGAAAGCTTTCTCGGAGCCATTTCCTGCGGGGACAAACATTTGGAAAGTTAGTTTACAAGAAAATGCTTATTTTAAAGCAAAAACGGCATGCTAATCTTTCCGATTTAGAACAAACTTGTGCACACATTTCCTTAATGTAAAACATTTATAAACGTGCATATGCGTAAAATATCCTACTATTTATATCACATACAAGGATATTCAAAACATTCTAGTTACCACACATATATATTTTTCTTGAAAAGAATACATATACGCATGCTCAAGGTATTGTGTCAAAATTACACATGTTCATATCCTAAGTATTTTTCTACCACAAACTACCTACGCACATTTGGAGTATTTTATTAACATATACATTTTTGTTGTTTCATATTTGTTTATATATGCACATTGGAGAGCCAAACTCATGTCATCCACACACTTGCATTTGTTTGAGAAGGAACTTTCATGTCATCTATCTACACTTGAAAGGCAATTCCACATCATATATTCATTTGGGAAACCAAGAAGAATACACAAAAAAATAAAAGAACATGCAGCGATATCCTCAATTGTCCCGAATTCTAAGCATAGTATCGCTTGACAACATTGGAATTCACGGGTAAAGGCAGCTCCTCGCCATCCATGTTGGTAAGCACCAGGGCCCCTCCGGAAAAAGCCTTTTTCACAATGAAAGGTCCTTCGTAGTTCGGGGCCCACTTCCCTCGATTATCTTTAACAGCGTGGGACATCTTTTTCAGCACAAGGTCCCCCTCATGGAACTTGCCCAAGCGCACCTTCTTGTCGAACGCATTCTTCATTCTTTGTTGATACAAGCGCCCATGGCTCATGGCCGTCAAGCGCTTACATTCGATAAGGTTGAGTTGGTCGTAGCATGTTTGAGCCCACTCCGATTCTTCTAAACCTGATTCTACTAGTATCCTCTAAGAAGGGATCTCTACTTCAAATGGGAGTACCGCTTCCGTTCCATAAACCAAGGAATACGGTGTTGCCCCAGTAGAAGTTCGTACCGAAGTTTGGTATCCATGCAAGGCAAAAGGCAACATCACATGCCAATCTTTGTATGATACTGTCATCTTCTGAATAATTTTCTTAATATTCTTGTTGGCTGCTTCCACGGCTTCGTTCATCTTTGGTCGGTAGGGTGTGGAATTGTGATGCTGGATTTTGAAATCCGCGCACATTTCCTGCATCATCTTGTTATTCAGATTGGTACCATTGTCAGTAATGATCTTCCTAGGGAGTCCGTACCGACAAATCAGCTCCCTCTTGAAGAATCTGACCACTACACTCCTCGTGACATTGGTGTAGGAAGCCGCTTCGACCCATTCGGTGAAATAATCTATTGCCACGAGAATGAAGCGATGACCATTCGAAGCCTTGGGTTCGATGGCCCCTATGACGTTTATCCCCCACACGGAAAAAGGCCAAGGGGAGGACATGACGTTCAGAGGATGTGGTGGAGCATTGACATTGTCCGCGAACGCTTGACATTTATGGCATTTCCTTACATGGATGCAGCAATCACTTTCCATGGTGAGCCAGTAATAACCTGCTCTCAGGATTTTCCTGGCCATAGCATGCCCGTTGGCGTGCGTTCCGAACGAACCCTCGTGGACCTCCTTGATCATGTGGTCTGCCTCTTTGGCATCCACGCATCGCAGGAGAGTCATGTCATGGTTTCTTTTATATAGTATGCTTCCGCTCATGAAGAAACCGGCCGCCAATCTCCTTAATGTCCTTTTATCGTTGTCGGAAGCCCCCTGTGGGTATCCTTTGCTTTCAATGAACCGCTTGATATCGAAATACCAAGGCTTACCGTCCCGTTCTTTTTCCACCTGATAACAATGCGCGGCTCTGCCACGACACCAGAACTCAATGTATGGTAGGTCCCCGTGAGGTGTTAGCTGGAACATGGATGCCAAAGTAGCAAGCGCATCCACCATTTGATTTTCCTCCCGGGGAACATGATGGAAAAAGATCTCATCAAAGGAATCAGCCAACTCCTTGATATAGGCTTTGTAGGGTATCAGCTTGGGGTCTCTATTTTCCCATTCCCCTCTTAGCTGGTGAATCACCAGTGCTGAGTCCCCGTACACTTTGAGCATTTTGACATTAGAGTCAATTGCCGCCTGGACAGCCAGGACACACGCTTCATACTCAGCCATATTGTTGGTGCAGTCAAACCCCAGCCTGGCTGTGAAAGGTATACATTGATTGTCTGGAGAGACCAATACTGCTCCAATGCCATGGCCTAGAACGTTTGACGCTCCATCAAACCATGCAGTCCATTTGTCCCGATCTTCGTCTAGTTTTTCCTCAAACAAGGTCATGATGTCCTCATCTGGGAACTCGGGATGCATGGGCTGATAGTCGTTGAGAGGCTGTTGAGCCAAATAATCTGCTAAGGCACTTCCTTTTATCACCTTTTGGGTGACGTAAACTATATCAAACTCGGATAGCAAGACTTGCCACCGGGCGATCCGTCCTGTGAGAGTTGGCTTTTCAAAGATGTACTTAACTTGGTCCATCTTGGATATCAACCAGGTGGTATGGCTCAACATGTATTGTCTTAGACGGTGGGACGCCCAGACTAAAGCACAACACGTTCTTTCGAGCAGGGAGTAATTCATTTCACAGGCCGTGAACTTCTTACTGAAGTAGTAGCCAGGGCGCTCTTTCTTCCTGGACTCGTCATGTTGCCCCAACATACATCCCATCGACTCATCCAAAATCGTCATATACAAGATGAGAGGCCTTTCGGGTACCGGTGGCATAAGCATAAGAGGATTCATGAGACACTTTTTGATCCTCCCGAATGCCTCTTGACAATCCTCATTCCAACGGACGGTTTGGTTTTTGCGTAAGAGTTTGAACAATGGCTCATAAATAGCAGTGAGCTGTGATATGAATCTGGCAATATAATTCAACAAAAGTGCACTTAGCGGGGTTCAACCTCAATTGATACTTCCTAAGCCTTTCGAACAACTTCCACAGGTTGACAAGGTGTTCCTCCTCGGTCTTAGATTTGGCAATTATGCCATCCACGTAGACCTCGATCTCTTGGTGCATCATATCGTGGAACAAAACTACCATAGCCCGTTGATAAGTTGCCCCGACATTCTTGAGTCCAAAGGACATCACCTTGTAACAGAACGTTCCCCACAGGGTGACGAAGGTAGTCTTTTCCATATCCTCTGGCGCCATCTTTATCTGATTGTAACCGGAGAACCCATCCATGAAGGAAAACAAAGCGAAATTGGCCGTATTATCCACGAGGATATCGATATGCGGCAAAGGAAAGTTGTCTTTGGGACTGGCCCGATTCAGGTCCCGATAATCCACACACATTCGCACTTTCCCATCCTTCTTAGGGACTGGTACAATGTTGGCAACCCATTCTGGGTACCGAGCGACAGCCAAAAACCCAGCGTCAAATTGTTTCTTTACCTCTTCTTTTATTTTCAAGGATGTCTCGGGCTTCATTCTCCTCAGTTTTTGTTTTACCGGGGAACACTCGAGATTTAGGGGTAATCGGTGTTGTACAATGTCAGAACTCAAACCGGGCATATCTTGGTACGACCAAGCAAAGATGTCTTGGTAGTGTCTTAGCAGGGCTGTTAACTTTTCACGGATGGGTGCGGTCATACCCGTGCCTATCTTTACTTCCCTTTTTCCACTGCCAGTTCCTGGGTCTACTAGTTCTGTCTCTTCTTGATGAGGCCCCATTTCTTGGTCCTCATGGGCGACTATCCTTTCTAACTCTGGGGGAAGTCCCACATCCTCGTTCTCTTCATCTTCCGTTTAATTTGTTTCTTGCTCGAAATCGATGGGCGGGTCCCAGGTATTAGTACCTTCGAGGGACTCGTCGTCGGATCTGGCATTTTTAAACGTAAAGAAATAAACATGCAAATGGATGAGAATGGGTAGAGACGCAGGAACAGATGAAGAAAGATCTTTGTATTATAAATTCAGGAACAAAAGACACAAAGCCTTGACAAAAGGAAACTCTAAAGCATAGGCCCAATTGTAGAGCTTTTAAAGCCATAAAAAGGTTTACATTATGCTTGTCAGGTAAATGTCTGGGCGCTCCTCCACTCGCGAATTTCCTAGTCGGAAATCAGGAGGGCATGGTCATACCAACTCCGACCCACTTGGTGAATCATCTTCACATATCACAATGACTTGGCCTTCGTGTCCTAGACCCGCGCTTATAAAGCTCCTACTGATGTGGTAGGGCGGGCCTCCTTTGTCTTCTTGTCCCAGTCGCGAGCCTTGACCTGCACTCTTCCTTCCTGTAATGCCTTTCTTTATGTCCGCTTGTGTGGGTTTATAGCCTAACCCAAACTTCCCACGATTTCCTTTAGCGCTTATCAGGCTGGTTATGCCGCTGTTGTCCTTGCCTAAACCCATTCTGGGCTCGTAACCATTCCCTAACATCACTCAGGCCATCATTACTGGCGCATCAGACAGGCAAGGTTGCCCCGAGAAGGAATCTACAGAGGCAATGCTAACCACCTCAAAAGACTGGAAGGCCATTTCTAATGACTCCTCCGCGGCTTCCACATATGGCATAGAGGATGGGCAACTCACCAAGATGTCTTCCTCGCCCGATACGATAACCAAATGCCCTTCCACTATGAACTTCAATTTTTGGTGGAGTGTAGAGGGAATGACTCCCACCGAATGGATCCATGGGCGCCCCAACAGGCAATTGTAAGCGGGGTTGATGTCCATTATTTGAAAGGTAACCTGACAGGTATGGGGGCCTATCTGTACAGGGAGGTCGATCTCTCCCCTAACCTCTCGACGGGTGCCGTCGAAGGCACGGACTACCATGGAACTTGGCTTTAGATGGGAAGCATTAAATGGTAATTTCTCCAAAGTGCTTTTGGGCATCATGTTTAAACTGGAACCATTATCAATGAGCACCTTGGCTACAACGTGGTCCATACACTTGACTGATACATGCAAAGCCTTGTTATGCCCTCTTCCCTCGATAGGGATTTCTTCTTCGGCGAAGGCGAGATAGTTGTTGGCGGTGATATTATTGACGAGCCCTCCAAAGCCTTCTACAGAGATATCTTGGGCCAAATGGGCTTCGTTCAAAACCTTTACTAGCAAAGCCCGATGAGGCTCCGAGCTCATGAGTAATTCCAACAGCAAGACCCTAGCCGGGGTTTTGTTGAGCTGCTCAATAACCTTGAACACGCTCTGCTGAATTATGCACAGAAACTCGCTAGCTTCCTCTAGCGACACCTTCTTCTTGCCATAACCATCCCTTTTCTCCGGAAGACCCTTCACCGGAATATCCTCATTAGGAGTGAGGGGCATTTTATCATCTTTTTCTTCCACTACCTTTGCTTTCCCCTTAACATTCGCGGGTTGAATTGGTAGGTCGGGGGGCGCAAACACGTGATTGCTGTGGGTCACACCGCTCAGCCCCGTGATATTGGTTACCTTGGCCGACAACGAACTGATGTCGGTGGCTTCTTCTTCCCTTTTGTTCGGAGGTGTGTACCTCCATGGGACTGCGTGGCTGTTTTGGTATGGGAAAGGGACAGGTTTAGCTGCCGAGGGGTATCGGGGATTTTGTGAAGTTGCGCCCTTGGTGAAGTATACCACCAAAGGTTTAGGCCTTCCGAAACTTCTCTCATCCGTGGACTGCATACATATATGCTGCTCTTCCCTTCCCTCATTGTCGACTTCCAGTCGACCTTGATCTATCATCCTCTGCAAAAGGTCCTCCACTGCCAAACATGTTTCCATGTTATGTAGCTCGTCGGGATGCAACAGACAAGAATCCTCTTCATGCCCACCGTGGGGAATGACACCCCCTTTTTGTAGGGCCTCATAAATAAACCTCCTAGGGGTTGCTACGTCCCTTAAAGGCTTAGACCTGTGCGACCTATCTGACTCAATGGCATTAACCACTCCCCCTCCATGATTAGCGAGCGGGTAAGTTTTCACATTGGGCTGATCCTCTTGAAATGTTAGTCATCCGGCGTCTATCAAATGCTGGACCTTGTATTTAAGGGCCAGTCATTTTTCGATGAAGTGGCCCGGGGTTTTCCCATGGTACGCGCAAGTTGCGTTATGATCATACCACTTTGGGAAAGGGGGTTGGAAGATCTTCCTGGGAGTTATTACGGCCAGTTGGTTGGCAATGAGGGACGGCAAGAGGTCCTCGTACGTCATTGGGAGTGGGGTGAATTCTAGAATTGACCTCGGGGGATAGTTCGTCATTGCATTGGAACTGGCGCTAAAGTGGGCATTGCCGACCGGGCGAGTCGTGGTTGAAGTCAGAGCTTGGGGGGCCTCCCTCTGGACGGGGGCGGGCGCCCTAGGCTGTACGGGTGCTGAACTGGAGGAGTTCCCGGCGTGAGCTGAGAAGCTCTGATGATGTTGCGCGTACTGATGTGTACCATGAGATGTCTGCGGGGGTTTGACCCATGCGGGCGCCGAAGTGACAGCGTGGGCATCTCCCTCCTTCCTTTTTGCCCCAGTTGCTCTGATTCTTTTAGCATTGGCACTTGTGGAGGAAACATAATCGAACTTCCCTCTTTTCAACCCTACTTCGATTCTTTCCCCGGCGAATACTAGGTCTGCAAAGCTAGACGTCATGTAACCTACCAACTTCTCATAGTAAAACATTGGCAAGGTGTCTACCATCATGGTGATCATCTCCCTTTCGACCATGGGAGGGGCCACTTGTGCTGCCAGGTCTCTCCACCGTTGTGCGTATTCTTTAAAGGTCTCACCTTTCTTCTTGAACATATTCTATAGTTGAGTGCGATCGGGAGCCATATCGGAATTATACTGATATTGCCTTAAGAAAGCAGTAATCAGGTCCTTCCAAGTACGGATGCGGGAAGCTTCCAGATTAGTGTACCATACAATCGCGGCTCCGACCAAGCTATCTTGGAAAAAGTGTATTAATAGCTTCTCATCCCTAGAGTGCGCGCCCATCTTGCGACAATACATCTTGAGATGATTCTTGGGACAAGTCGTCCCTTTATACTTGTCGAAGTCCGGCACCTTGAATTTTGGGGGGATAACAACATCCGGTACCAAGCAAAGATCCGTCATGTCCGCGAATGGATAGTCACCAAAGCCTTCAACAGCCCTCAATCTCTCCTCGAGGAGATCGAGTTTCCTTCTTTCTTCGGCCGCCGGGGCTGGTCCTTCCGGGGACAAGAATACTGGCTGTGCTGTGAGGTTTTGCTGAGGCAATGTGTTGGGTGTCGGCCCCTCGACGGGGATCGGGGGATAGAAATCAACATCCCCTTGGGCATGCTCTTGATGATCTTCATGGGCCCCGTGGGACTGTTGAGAAGGCTCCCTTTCAAGGATGGGGTAAGAGACATGACCCGCGTCATCGTGTATGACTGGAGGCGTGTAATTAGGCGACAATCCATAAGGGTAAGCCACCCAATTGTATCCCAAACGGGGGTCGCTGTTGTGCCCCTGTGTACTCTTCTTTCGTCCTACTGCATTTGGGGGAGGATGATGCATGGTAGCTAGGAGAGTTGGGTCTGCTTCGGCAGCCGAACTGACAGCGGCAGCGATGGCCACGTTTTTCTCCATCAGTTGCCTCATTCCTAGCATGGCCTCCATCATAGAAGCCATTTGTTCTTTCAAAGCCGACATGTCAGCTTTCATCTGTTCCTGTGTCTCCTCTTGGTCACCCATCGTTCTAGATTTGGATCTGGTGCGATAGGGATTCCTTGTGGCGCGTTTAGTTATGGTGTTTTACCTAAAAAAACCCAAATGTGAGGAGTAGGTAAAGAATAATGAATGTATGCTAGAGATAAAACGCAGAAGTGATTTGATTCGCACTAACTTTGGAGTAGAAATATGGGATCAACTCATTTTATTCAGAAAGTTATATCTAGTCAAGATCTGAGCGACCATACAAGCTTCCTAGCGGTTTCTAATTATATGGGCCATTAAATCTATCATATGCTGACAATAGCCGAGAAGTCCGTGGATCTCCTCGGGGGTGGAGTAGGTGTTCGCCATTGCTTTGGCCTTGGCTAGAAATCGGGGAAGTTCTTGACTCCCGTTCAAGGTAAGAGCAAATCGGTCCATCCACATGGTTGCCTCTTGGTGTAACGAGTCGATCACTCTTCCTCTAGCCTCCTTTTCTGCGTACACTTGGGCATACTCGTCCGCCACCCTATGTTCGTGGGCCGTGGCTAAACTTAGTTCCTCTTGGTACTTGCTGATGATGGCTAACATGTTGGTCTCTGTCTCGCATAAACGCTGAGACAAACTTCTCTTGGACCTCGAGCAAGCCTTCAACTCATCCTTCAAGATCAAACTGTCTAACCGCGATTGGTCCCTTTCCTTTCTTTGGAGTTTAAGCTCGTTGTTGCTGCCCCACAGAACCCCTCAAAATTTGTTCCGGCCGTGCTCTTCCCTACGAGCCCTCTTGGTCTCTTGTTCCAAGGCCTTGGTGGTAGCTACATTTACATCCCTCAGTTTGGCATTCTCCTTTCAGATCCTAAGAGCCACTGATTTGAACCTTTCTTTGACTGTTTGAGCTTGCTCGAGTCCTGTCCTAAGAGCCTGCACCTCTTCGTCTTCCTCCGGTGCCTCAACTTCCTCCCTTTTAGCGGTTCTCAAACTTGGGAGCCAATCCAAACCTTGCACGTGGGCTTTCAACCACTCATGGTAGCCACCAATGGGCCCATTGTTACTGCCTCTGAGCTCTTTGTCCTTCTTTTGTACCACTTCCCATGATTTGCGGACCTTCCGAAGCGTCTCCATGTTGGTCTAACTAAACCCTCGTGAAATGGCAGGTGCGAGCTCTTCCTCTAGTGGTGCCCCTGTCATCAGGTAGCCAAGTTGCCTTATAGCAAGAACGGGATTGTAGCTGATGCAACCCCTCGCCCCCATCAAGGGAACATTTGGAAATCCTCCGCATGAAATAAGAACTCCGGTTCTTCCTTCCTTCCATCGAGGGAACCAGTTGACAGATGCTCCTTCTTTGCTTGCTAAGAGTTGGTCCCAATTTGCCCCTCCTTTCTCTGTGCATGAACGGTGGCTTTCTAGCGGGCAAGCATGCCTCACCTCTTGGCGAAAAAGGTGCGAAACTAACCATACATAAAGAGCTGGAGTACAGCAAACAATCCTCGTACTGCTCTTCTCACATCTTCGGTCGAAGGTGTCATATAGGTTAGCTAGCATAGCGACAACCGGGCTTTCCTTGTGATTATGATAAGCGAGAAAAGCGTCGATCGCTGCTAGGTCCACCAACCCATCCACATTCGGAAAGAGGACTCCTCCGAAGATCAACAGTGCGAGAATATCTATGAACGAGGCCCACTCGTCTTTACCTGCCAAGATTCTTGCTTTTGCCTCCAAATATTTTCTTGGTATTCCAACCACCCCATTTTCGACTTGCTTCCTGTGGTCTAATTCCTGCGTCGAGATTTGGACTATCTTGGAAATTCTAGCTAATGAGGGATAGAAACCTGAGAAGAGGTATGGTTTCCTTCCCCCTAGAGGGCATCCTAGGATCTCTTCAAATTCTTCTACCATAGGTGATAGCTGGAAGTCCCCAAAGGTGAAGCACCTTAATGGCGGATCATAATACTGGGCGAGGGAGGCAATGGCCTCTGTAGAGACTTCTACCATGGCTAGGTCCCAGATTTTACCGTAAGCTTTGCGAAAAGCTTGCCGTTGGAGCTGTCCCATCAAATGCCCTAACTCCTTTAGATTGGTGGTCCCTAGGCTCTTGACCTTGACTTGATAGAACCTCTTTTTAAGTGAAGGCATTTGACTTGATCCCATGTTTTACTAAAGTGAACAAAAATCAGTGCGAATCAAAACTCCAACATCTATCATGGATGGGATGGATGAATGCATGAAGAAATGCATATGACACAGATGCGATTTATGAATACGGGAACCCGAGAAATTGTCTCTTTCTTAGATACAACATCTTGGGGTAGCAAAGTGACCGACGTATGTATTTAAGAAGGTGGTACGAACCCTCCGTTGGTTTGACAAAGAGAGGGGACCAAAACAGAATTCGTGCATGATGCATATGCGAAAGGCGCAACACAGGAGTGTACAGTATGACAATATTCACAAAATATAAGCAAAAGGGTACATGACACTTATGCATGGCAGTGTGTGAAAAAATGGCACGCAGCGTGTCTGCTTCGTGCCCCTATTCAAGGGACCTATATGGGAGAGAGCTAAAAAGGTTTTTACTGATAATCCCCAAGGTGGTCATATCTCTCTTGATGATCTCTAGAGGTACCATCCTCTTCGAAGAAACATATTGCAGCATTAGGGACTACTAGCAACAATATGTTATCAAAGAGAAAAACTCTAGATGAGGGTTCACTGTAATCAAGCAAGTCAGAGACCTAGCATGATCACAGATTCACCTCCACTCCTTATGTTCCCACGAACCCGGGTATAGGGCCCTTTTTCAAATCACCGTGTGTGCAAATAGTGTTGGTGTTTGTGTGCATCAAATGAAAATATTTACCTCATGCATACATTTTAAAACACACTAAAAGCATAAAAGAGTTATATACACAAGAACATAAGGAAAATAAAGGGAAACCAACAAATGAGGATGTCATGATAAAAATATTGCACAAGATTAAATGGTCTAACTCTCTAAAAACACTCTCCAGCGGAGTCGCCAACTGTCGCAACCTACCCTTCGGTGGGAGGGCGACACGTGACTCGCGGGTGCGTGTTCCAAGAAAGGAATACGCGCAGAGTCGCCACCAACATTTATTTGAGGAAAACGTCAGAAAACCCGGAAAAGACGTGATCTACGAACTTTTAGTGAAAGGTTCGGGAGTTGTATTTACACATGGGGAAGGTATTAGCACCTCACACGTCCGTCACAAGAGATGGAAGCCTTTAATCAAATGTGCAAATATGACTTCAATTTATATTCTTTTCCCTTGTTACGTTCTTATGTCTTTTTTTTCCTTTTTATGTTTTTATCTTTTTGTGGTCGACAAGGGTGTTTTCCTTTGCTCCTACGTATTCCTCAATTGTGATGAGGAAATCAGACCTACGTAGTTCTTTTGTGAACAAAGCATTTTGGTTATTTTTTATCCTTTTTTGCAAGATATGTTTTTATTGAATGAAAGGTCATTTAAAGCGTTGGACCATTAGACAATCTTTCGATTCTTTGGAAAAGTGAGAAAACATTAAGGCATTGGACCATTAATGATTTCTTTATTTTTGAAAGAGGTAACAAAGTTACATATTGATTTTAGGCTTTTTAGAAATCTACATTTAACCAATAAAAGCGGAAAAGACCATTTCAAGGCGTTGGACCTTTAAAAAATGGCTTTTTTAGGCGTTGACAAAAAGTTTGGTTTATGAATTGATTTTGGCCTTAGTTTTACTTTGGTTATTATTCAATTCAATTAAGAAAGAAAAATCCCAAAGAGAAACGTCCGATTGATTTTTTTGTTTTAGTTTACTAAAAGATATTTTTTTATTATTATATTATTATTTTACCTCTTTTTGGTTTCCAACGTGGTTACGGCATGACCAAACGGTCGGATTTTATTTTAACAGAAATTAACGGATATTACAATTCAAATGATCGGTGGAAATTTATTTTATTTTTTGATTAGGCGAGAAAATTGTAGAAGCAAATGACTTTGATGTTTTGATGATGATCATGATGATTTGATGCAAATGATGAAATGTGCTTTTCAAGTTTAAATTCAAGGGAATGATTCAAGAATACAAGACACAACATCAAGATGATCACTAGTATTTTAGGAAGTGAATTCCTAATTGATATAGCAAAAGGTTTGGCCAAGTAATTTAAGTTAAAAAGTTTTTTTCAACAGATTTACTCTCTGGTAATCGATTACCAGAGGATGTAATCGATTACCAGTGGCCAAAAATGGTTTACAACAGCTACTAAATATTTGAATTCAAATTTTAGACTATGTAATCGATTACCAGTAGTTAATAAACGTTTTAATTCAAATTTTAAAACCTATAATCGATTACACAAATCTCAAGTGGGTTGCTTGAGGACTGGACGTAGGCACGGGAAGTGGCCGAACCAGTATAAATCAAGTTTGCATTTCTTTCTTCCCTTAAACTTCTTTTATTTATTGCTATTTATCTTTGGCTTGAAAGAAGTTTATTTTGAATTGTCTTTTGAGTAATTCATGCTAAGGGTGCATTGTTAATCTAAAAAGAGAGAGTGAAATTTTAATTGGGGAATAGTTCTTGTTATCTTAATTCAACCCCCCCTTCTTAAGATAACTGAGGCCATTTGTCTAACAAAAATGACTTAAGTGAATGACTAAAGCACGTCAAAAGGGGGTACGGAAAGTAAATGAAACGAAAATAAAAGCACGTGAAAACAAACGAGGACCACTAAGGGTACATAGAATGAATTGAAAAGTTCGATTTCGGGAACTTACCGGTTGAAGACCGAAGAACGACGAAGAACGAACGAAGAACGTTGAAGAACGGTTGAAAATCTTCGCGAAATCACCCACGGAAACGTTACGGAAGCGCCTCGGCTTGGATTTTCTTCACGGAAACAATTTTTTTCACTAATTTCAAGTGATCTCGAAATACCAGAAGGGCTGAACATTTTTCTCCTTCACTCCTCCCCCTATTTATAGGAAAATAGGGGAGGAGCTTGCAACCCAACTTGCCCAGGCGAGCCAGGTTGCTTCCTCCAGAAGCAACCGCCTTCTGGAGGAACATCCTGGAAGGCCCAAGTGGGCCTGGTTGCTATTTGCACCCCCTTTTTTACTAAATACACCCCCTTGCTTTTTTGGTGATTCTTTTTCCATAACATTACGAAACTTTACGAATTTCGTAACGATACTTGTTTTCTTTCCGTAAGGTTTCGGAACCTTACGGGTCATGTAATTAATCCTTTTTTAGCTTTCGGAATGTTACGGAAACTCACGGATTGCGTAACAATACTTCCTTTTGATTTCCAGCATGTTACGGAATTTCACGGATTGCGTAACAATGCTTCCTTTTGATTTCCGGGATGTCTCGGAACTTCACGTATTGTGCAACAAAGGGTGCCAAGTACCTCGAAGCGGTCAACCAAAGGCTGCATGCCATCAAACAATGGTCCCCGGACGAAATTAGGGTATGACAGAAGCCTTTAACACTCTCAAGGCCATATTGGTTTCGACTCCTGTGATTACAGCACCAGACTGGGGACAAGAGTTTGAATTGATGTGTGATGCAAGTGATTATGCAGTAGGTGTTGTGTTGGGGCAGCGGAAGGACAAAATGTTTCATACCATCAATTATGCTAGCAAAGTTTTGAATGATGCCCAAATTAACTATGCCACCACTAAGAAAGAATTGCTGGAAATTGTGTTTGCACTTGAGAAATTTCGATCTTATCTGGTGGGATCAAAGATAGTGATTTACACTGATCATGCAGCAATAAAATATTTGTTGTGCAAAGCTGATTCCAAGCCACGATTGATCAGATGGATACTGCTGCTTCAAGAATTTGATTTAGTCATCAAGGACAAGAAAGGTTCTGAAAATGTGGTAGCAGACCACCTATCCAGATTGGTGAATGAAGATGTCACTTCAAAAGAGGCTGAATTAAGAGATAAATTTCTTGATGAATCTTTGTTTTTGATTGCAGGGAGACCCTGATTCGCTGATATGGCTAATTTCAAGGCAGCAGAGAAAAAGATTCTTCTATGATGCCCGACATTACGTTTGGGATGATCCACACTTGTTCAAAGTAGGTGCAGATAATCTCCTTCGAAGATGTGTGACAAGTGAGGAGGCCAAAGGCATATTGTGGCATTGTCACAATTCACCATGTGGCGGGCATTATGGCGGAGACAAAACAACAGCTAAGGTTTTGCAGTCAGGATTTTTCTGGCCAACACTTTTTAAAGACGCCAATCACCATGTCTTAAAGTGTGACCAATGTCAGAGAATGGGGGGAATTTCCCGAAGGAATGAGATGCCTCTGCAAAACATTATGGAAGTTGAAGTTTTTGATTGTTGGGGTATCGACTTCATGGGTCCATTTCCTTCATCTGCAGGAAATGAATATATTTTGGTAGCTGTTGATTATGTGTCTAAATGGGTGGAAGCTATGACCACTTCAAGGAATGATGCTAAGACTGTGGTGAAATTTATCAAGAAGAACATTTTTGCTCGATTTGGGGTACCTCAAATCTTAATCAGTGATGGTGGTTCGCATTTCTGTAATACTCAACTTCAAAAGGTGTTGAGTCAATACCATGTGAATCATAGAGTGGCGTCCCCCTACCATCCTCAAACTAATGGGCAAGTCGAAGTATCCAACAGAGAATTAAAGAAAATATTAGAAAAAACAGTGGCGTCACCCAGAAAAGATTGGTCAACCAAATTAGAAGATGCACTGTGGGCCTACAAAACTGCATACAAAACTCCAATTGGTTTGTCTCCATTTCAACTGGTGTATGGAAAATCATGTCATTTACCAGTTGAAATGGAACACACGGCATATTAGGCTCTGAAATTTCTGAACTTTGATGAGAAGGCGTCTAGAGAGCACAGAAAGATCCAATTGTTGGAACTTGAAGAAATGTGATTAATAGCTTATGAATCTTCAAGACTTTACAAAGAAAAAGTCAAGACTTACCATGACAAAAAACTGTTGATGAAAGACTTCAAACCGGGACAACAGGTACTACTTTTTAATTCGAGATTAAAATTGTTTCCTGGTAAGCTGAAGTCCAAATGGTTTGGACCTTTGTTATCAAGGAAGTTCGATCTTATTGTGCAATAGAGCTATATGACCCATAATCTCATAATCCTGACATGACATGGGTAGTAAATGGCCAAAGGTTAAAATTGTACCATGGTGAAGAATTTACAAGGGCACATAACACTATTTATTTGATCACCCATTGAGGTAAAAGCGTCAAGCTAATGACATTAAAGAAGCGCTTGCTGGGAGGCAACCTAGTTTTAATTTCTGTTATCTTTGTTTTTCATGCATTATATCATGTGGAACTTGCTTTATAATCTGTACATTGGAGTATATCGGCTTATCCTTGATTGTTAGATATAAAGGGTTTCAATTTGTTGAGGAAGGGACTGAAAAATGACTTAGAAATCATTTTCTAAAAAATAGTCCTTTTGCTAAGTGCAAGCATCGCGCTAAGCACATCTTTGTTCATGCACTAGGCCGCAAGTCTCAAGCGCTTAGCGATCAACCCTGGTAGCTGAGGCTGATTTGGTCTGCTAAGCTGGCCAAGGCTGAGCTAAGCCAATTTCAGTTCGATCTGAATTCGGCTAAGCGACGATCTAACCGCTAAGCGTAGTGTGGTGTTTGGCTAAGCGCGACTAGTTGCTGCCAAGCTCATTTCTTTGCATCCAGAACTGGGGTTCCTGGAGCTAAGCACCAGTCATGGCGGCTAAGCTGAATTCCTTGCGGCAATGTAAGCGCTAAGCGAGAGTTACAGGTTTTTTGATCTGCATAACTCGCTAAGCGGTTTTATCCGAGCGCTAAGCCAAGTCCTTTGTTCAAAAAAAAATCTGATTTTGTATTTGAAACGTCAGCTAAGCTTGCAGATCCACTAAGCGAGCATCTCTGAGACACCAAAAATCTCTCTGGCTTGCTTAGCACAGCGGTCCGCTAAGCGAGAGTGTCGAAAACTGCTTAAGTGAGTGTAACGGCAGTTACACTCACAATTTCCATATTTCACCAACTTCTTCTCTGCATTCTCTCTCTCCAAAATTTTGCACATTTTGCATCTGTGCTTTCTTTGTGCATTATCAACTTCCAATCACAAAGCATTAACGATACAAGTTAGTTCCTTACTTCCTTTTCTCTTTTTCTTGTCTGAACTTTAGGATAGAAAACCTTGTATGTCTGATATGCCTTTTAGAGGCTTGAAAAGTGCAAGAAAAAGAACTGCGTTTTCTGTGTTTTCTAGAAAACATGATGAACTCGCTAAGCAAGCATGTTGCGCTAAGCGAGTTCATCAGTATTCATTGAATATACGCGTTCTCGGAAGAACTCACTAAGCGCACCTACCGCGCTAAGCGAGTTCATCTTTTGAGGATGAACACTCATCCTCTTGCTGAGAGGCCTATGGCTAAGCGAGACTGAATCGCTAAGCCCAGGTAACTTAGTCAAATTTTTTGTTGATAGCCAAGCCTCCTTGAGCTAAGCGCATTTTGTTGCGGCAAAACCCATACTTAGTTTATTTTCTAAACTGTATGGTGCCGCTAAGCGCAACCTCTGAGGAGCTTAGCGCAAATCCTTGCGACAGACCTTAGGCTTAGCGGGTACTTGCCAGCTAAGCTAATTATGCAGAAACAGAATTTAGGCAACTTCCGCTAAGTGGCTTCATGTGTCGCTAAGCGGTAGTATGTTTTTTGTGAAGGCCAACTAAGCGGACCATGTCTCGCTAATCCGCCAATGCCTTTTTCAGTTTTATTTTTCAGTTTTTGAATTTGATCAACTTTTGTCCTGTTTAGCTGTTTGGTTCCTTTATATGCATATGGCTTCTAGGAAACGCAAAAGTATTGGTTCAAGACCCACAGCACAATATGATACAAGGAGGTTTTCCTCCTTAGATGCTTGGAACCGGTACACAAATAATGTTTTGGGGAGGAACATCTTACTTGAGAAGAAGGTAGAGCTCTATCACACTAAGCTAGATGATTTTAAAACTGAATTGGAGAGGCGTAATTTCCATAAACGCCTCACCAATTTGGTTTATGGGAGCATAGACTTGGCTTTGGTGAAAGAGTTCTATGCAAACTTATACAGCTCGAAGGGCCCTTCACCAAAGCAGTCCAAAGTCAGAGGCCATTTAGTGAAGATTGATGCTGATAGTCTCAACACATTCCTGGAGACACCTGTGGTATTAGCAGAGGGTGAGACTTTACCCGCATACTCTAGATACTGTAGGTTGCCCACAGATTACAAAGAGATTGAGGTTGCCTTATGCATACCAGGCTGAGGGTTCATCTTGAACACTGAGGGCCATCCTGGGAAGATTCTCAGGAAGGATTTGACTACTCTAGCTCAGGTGTGGAGTGTTCTCTCATACTCCAACCTGGCCCCCACATCACATACCTCTGATCTGACAGTGGATAGAGCTAGGCTGATCTTTGGCCTAGTCTCTCACATGGACATGAACATAGGAGCTCTTATTTCTGGCCAGATGACCTCTATAGCCCAGTCTAACACTTCTAAACTTGGGTTTCCTGCTCTAATCACTGCATTATGTAGAGCCAGAGAGGTTGTCTCTGACAGCCTTACCTTTGAGCGCCTGAGCCCGGTCATTAACTTGGCCTACATCAGGAAGAACTGTTGGAATCCCGAGGATCTAATAGTTTCTATCCAAGGGGCTAGGAGGGCGAGGGCGAGGCTAGCTGAGCTTCCTTCCACTTCTGTAGCTCCTACTCCAACATCCACTTCAACAACCCCTTTTGTCCCAGCTCAGACATATTCTCAGCGCTTTGAAGCAATGCTTTAGAGCATTCATCAGGGACAGATCATTTTATTACAGAGTTTACAGGTGGTGGCGCCTCCAGGATCTATTCCTTCAGTTGAGCAGTTTAGCGAGATGGTAGCCTAGCCCGAGACCCAACCTTCTCTTCATAGGGAAGATGAAGGTCCCACAGCCCAGGTACCTCAGCATGTGGAGGATGAATCATTTGAGGCCACCATTCTAGAGACATTTGTTATAAGAGAAGAGGTAGATGAGACACAGGTGAGACAGGTAGCTGCTGCCACTCCCGAGAGATCCCTTGAGGCCACTTCAGTGCCTCCTGCACCAATGGTGGACCTACCCTCACCTCATCATACAATAGACCCTTCCACTCCTATCTTAGAGATACCAGAGGACCCGACCACACCAGTCCTAACTATAGACACTTCTCCTCCAGCTACTCCAATACTTCATCTAACAAATGAGGAGGATGTTCAGACATAGGACACCCGGCACCAGTCACAAGAATTCTAAATTCCTGATGATGGTTTTTGCTTTTTGGATTATTATTATTATGATTATGGTTTCAGTACAGTATTTCTTTTATGTTTATATACACTGCTAGTTTTATTTATGGGTAATTGGTTTGCTCATTCTGAAGCATATGGAACAGTTTGACTTGATTTTGATGATATGGCAGTAGAACACTTTTATCTTTTTGTGAAAATTGGTGTATGGTTTGATTTTGAATTGAATGCATGATTGTGATGGAATTTGTGTTTCTTTTCATGAGTTTGAGCAAGTGTGTATGGTAGACAAAGAAAGAACAAGATTGTGAACTTGCATTTAGAATTGTTAGTTAGTAGACAGATTGATTGAGAAAGAAAAGCTTGAACCAAAACCGGTGAGAGTGTGAACTTAAATTGTGAGTGAACGACTAGCTATGAGTAATAATCTTTGCATCAATCTATGAATTTTAGAATGAAATGTATAAATGAGGACATGATGAAGGCCATGATTATGCATACACAAGCCTTTAGACCAAAAAGCTTACCTTGAACGATAATTGTACCCTTTGCACCCTTTTTGAGCTGAATGATTTTGTCAATAATTGAACCCTGAACCTGAATGATTATCTCCAGATACCTTGTTTAGATTCTAGGAGATCATATGGTTCAAGGCAAATTTACCCCAAATTTGTGGGAGTGGAACTGATTGGGATGCAAAGAAAAAGATAAAGCATCAGCGCACACAACAAATAAGTTGAGTGTTAAAAAAAAAGCAAATAAAGAAAATATGTGTTGGTGTAATACGGTCAAAAGAAAATGAAAGTGAAAAGCTAGTGAGCAAGCTAATTGTATTAAAAAGATCACTTGGATAAGTCTAGGATTTGTGCTCTCTTAGAATCTAATCCTTTGAATCCTAGAAAAACCAATGAATTTTTGTAGCCAAACCTCACTACAAGCCTGGGAAAGTCCTTCTGATTCTGTTTATACATTTTTTCCTTTATGGCATGAGATGAAGTACAAAGATTAGAGCTTTTGCTAGTTGTTATTAATGAATAGCTTAAACACTTGTGCGTGAGTGAAACAATGGTCGTGAGACTGTGGTTTAAGATACTTTCCTTGATATCTGTCTTATGCCTAACTTCATCTAATTGTTCAGGTTACATTTTATTCTTCTCTTTGGATAATTGCATGTGTCATACCCTAATTTCGTCCGGGGATTATTACTTGATGACATCCAATAAATGAAGTCCCAAGACGTCTCAAAAATCAAAAAGGAAGCAGGCTTGCACGATCCGTGAAATTCCGTAATGTGGCAGAAGTCGAAGAAAGGTGTTTTTGCGCAATCCGTGGGTTTCCGTAACTTCTTCGAAAGCAAAAAAAGAGTAAATACATAATCCGTAAGGATTCATAACCTTGCGGAAGGAAAATAAGTATCGTTACGAAATTCGTAAAGTTTCGTAACGTTACGGAAAAAGAATTACAAAAAATAGAAAGGGGGGTGCATTTAGTAAACAGGGGGGTGCAAATAGCAACCAGGCCCACTTGGGCCCTCCAGAAGATTCCTCCAGAAGGTTGTTGCTTCTGGAGGAAGCAACCTTGCTCGCCTGGGCGAGCTGGGCGGCAATCTTCTCCCCTATTTTGCTATAAATAGGGGGAGAAGTGAAGAAGAAAAGGGTTCAGCCCCTTAGGCACTTCTCTCTCTTTCGAATTTGCTGAGGAAAATTATTTTCGTGAAGAAAATCCAAGCCGAGGCGCTTGCGTAACGTTTCCGTAACGTTTCTGTGAGTAATTACGCGAAGATTCTCGACCGTTCTTCAAGATTCATCGTTCGTTCTTCGTTTTCTTCAGTCTTCAACGGGTAAGTACCTCAAACCAAGCTTTTCAATTCATTATATGTACCCGTGGTGGTCCACATTGTGTTTCATGTATTTTCATTCTCGTTTTCATTTACTTTTTATACCCCCTTTTGACGTGCTTAAGCCATTTATTTAAGTCGTTTCTCGCCTAATCTAAAAATAAAATAAATTTCCACCGATCGTTTGAATTGTGACATCCGTTAAATTTGCTTAAAATGAATTCCGACCGTTCGGTCGTGCCATAACCACGTTGGAAATCAAAAAAGAGGTAAAATAATAATATAATAATCAAAAAATATCTTTTTAGTAAAGTAAAGCGAAAAAATCAATCGGACGTTTTCTCTTTGGGATTTCTCATTCTTAATTGAATTGACTAATAACTAAAGTGAAACTAAGGCTAAAATCAACTTGCCTAGTCAAGCTCGTCCACAAAAATAGGTTTTCTTGAAAGTTTATCATTTCAGTTTCTTACTAAGTAAAAAGGATCATTTTTTAGGTCCAATGCCTTAAAATGATCACCCGTCAAGTAAAAAGAATCACTTGATTCACGCATAAGAAAGAACTACGTAGGTCTGATTTCCTCTTCGATGGAGGGTACGTAGGAGCAAAAGCCCCGCTTTTGTCGACCTCAAAAAATAAAAAGAAATAAAAGTTAAGGTAATACAATTTCCACAATTCTAAAAAATAGGCCGTTGTCCTTCGAGACAAACGTGAGAGGTGCTAATACCTTCCTCAAACGTAAATACAACTCCCGAGCTTAGAATTTTCATTTTGATCGGTTTCCTTCGGTTTTCCCGATGTTTTTCACAAATAAACGTTGGTGGCGACTCCGCGCATCTTTCCTCCTTTGGAAAGCGCACCCGTGAGCCCCGCCCTCGCTCGCCCACGAAAGGCACGTTGCGACAGTTGGCGACTCCACTAGGGACCTTTTTGTGAGTTAGGCCTATTTTAGGAATTGTGGAATTGTGAAACTTTGGGTGTGCTTTTATTAAACTGTGTAAAATGTAAATAATTGTTGTCTATTTCGCATTCTTTACACTGCATTCTAAGCACCCACGGGTTTGAGTAAAAAAAGGGGCCCTACACCCGGGTTCATGGGAATTTAAGGAGTGGAGGTGAATCTATCATCATGCTAGGTCTCCGACTTGCTTGATAATAGTGAAACCTCATCTAGAGCTTTCTCTCTTTATGATGTGTTGTCGCTGGTATTCCATACCACCACAACATTATTATCTTGAGTGATGATACCTCTAGAAAACAGTTGTGTGAGTTATGAATTGTTGGGGAGTAGTTATTAGAGACCCCTAGATATTGTCCTAGGTTCCCAAATAGGGGCAAAGAGCAAACACGCTCCATGCCATTCGTTCTCATGCATTTTTTTATATAAATAGCACTAGTTTATAGTTTTGCTAGTGATGTTTGTTTTCTTTAGAGTAATACGTAACCTTTTTTAATGCTACGTTGAGGCGCCATCATGCCCCAAAACGTAGCATTAAAATGGGGTCTCTGTGATCTCGTGTGTAGGAATTACCCCTTTTTCTTGTTCATGCATCCGCATTGCATCATTCATGTCGGAGTCTTGATCCACCCCTTTTTTTAGGTAAAATGATGGGGACAAATCAAAACGGCAAAAGGTTTTATCAAGTCAAGGTTAAAGGTCTAGATGTCACTAGCCTCAAGGAATTGGGACGATTGATGGGACCCCTCCAAAGGCAAGCCTTCCGCAAAGTTTACGGGAAGATTCTAGATTTGACCGTAGCGGAAGTATTTACGGAAGCTGTCGTATCCCTCGCCCAATACTATGACCAGCCGTTGAGGTGTTTCACGTTTGGGGACTTCCAAATGGTCCCAACTATTGAAGAGTTTGAAGAGATATTAGGATGCCCTCTTGGGGGGAGAAAACCGTATCTTTTCTCCAGCTTTCTTCCTTCCTTAAGCAAGGTTGCGACTGTAATTGGAGATTCAGCAAAAGAGTTGGATCGCATGAAGCAAATTCGGAACAGCGTAGTGGGCCTGCCTCGGAAATACTTGGAAGGCAAGGCAAGGGATATGGCGAGCCAAGAGAAGTGGGGCCCGTTTGCGGATGTTTTAGCTTTGCTGATATTTGGGGTTGTCCTCTTTCCGAACGTTGACGGCTTGGTAGACTTAGCTGCCATTGATGCTTTCCTCGCATATCACCATAGCAAGGAAAGTCCAGTGGTAGCTATCTTGGCGGATTTGTTCGACACCTTTGACCGGAGGTGTGAGAAAAACAGTGCATGGATTGTCTGTTGTTTGCCCGCCCTCTGTGTATGGTTGATTTCACACCTATTCCGACAAGACACGAGACACCCGTGTCCGCTTCAAAGCTATCGCTCATGCGCCGAAAAAGGAAGAGTCGATTGGGACCAACATTTGGCTGAGATAGGGGGCAGCACAATCAGTTGGTTTCCTCGTTGGAAGGAAGGCAAGGAAGGATTTCTTTTCTCGTGTGGGGACTATCCTAATGTTCCACTGATAGGGACTAGGGGTTGTATTAATTATAATCCCGCACTCGCCATAAGACAGCTAGGTTATCCCATGAGGGGAGCGCCGACCGAAGAAAGTCTCTCGCCTTTCCTTGTGAGGGATCTAGGCGCGCAAGGTCTCAAGGTTATACAAAGAATCCACAAGGCGTGGAGGAGTCCGTTGAGGAAAGACAAGGAGCTTAGAGGCATCCGAAACGGCGTCATCGGAGGTTATCATGGATGGCTAAGAATTCACACGCGGGGCTTAGATTGGCTCTCCAAATTGAAAGTTATCAATGAGGAGAACTTCGAAGCTCCGGAGGAAGATGAAGAAGTCCGAGCTCTAAAGTTAAAGCTAGGGAAGGCGAGACTCGCCAAGGAGAAGTTCAAATCAGCTGCTACACACATTCAGAAGGAGTGCACCGAGTTACAAGAGGAAAACGCGGCCACTGCAAGAGCTCTTGAACAAGAAACCAAAAGGGCTCGCAAGGAGGAACATGGCCGAGAGAAATTCCGAGGAGCATTGTGGGGTAGCAACAATGAGCTCAAGCTCCGAAGAGAGGAGAGGGATCAGTCACGGGTACATGGCATGATCTTAAAAGAAGAGTTAGTTGCTTGCGCGAGGTCCAAAAGGAGTTTGGCTCAACACTTGGAAGCCACGGAGCAAAGCATGTTGGCTATCATAGGGCAATACAAGGAAGAATTGAACCAATCCATGGCCCATGAACAAAAGTTAGTGGAGGATTTTGCACAAGTGTATGCCGAAAAAGAAGCAAGAGGGAGGGTGATTGATGCAACAGAAGCGACTATGTGGATAGATAGGTTCGCTTTGACCTTGAATGGAAGTCAAGACCTCCCGCGTCTGTTAGCCAAAGCAAAAGCCATGGCCGAAGTGTGTACTGCCCCCGAGGAGATTCATGGGCTAATCAATTACTGTCAGCACATGATAGATTTGATGGCCCATATAATTAGGAATCGTTAGGTTCTCTTGTAACACCTTTTGTATAATCTTGGCTAGATGAAAGCTTTGTTCTTTTTATAAAATGAGAAGTTATGGACTCATTACGTTATCTAAAAATCTTGGGGTGGATCCAAGTGCTCCGATCATCCATTTGCATACTCATGTTTTGGTGACATACTAACCGTTGTTTATTTCTTTAGGAATTTCATCATAACTAAGAAAACACCAAGGCACCCCTATAACACTCGATCCAGAAAAATGGATAATGAAGAGGGCGTGCAGGAACAGATGAAGGCCGATCTGTCGGCCTTAAAAGATCAAATGGCTTCCATCTCGGAGGTCATGTTAAAACTCCAGAAAACCATAGAGCATAAAGCCACCGCAACCGCCTCCAGTACAGTTAGGGAAGCGGAGCCGGTGCTGCAGCCTGCCTTGAATCCGGGCCTAGACAAAAACACGGCCGTGTTCGGTCGAAGGTATAGTCCGCAAGCTTATCCTTATGGCCTGCCTCCGGACTTCACCCCCCGGGCCACCCCGGAAGATTTAAGCCAAGCCCCAACTTTTGAGGGGCAACTCCCACCTTATGAAGACTATCCCGGGCAAGACGATGGGGAAGGAGATACCCATCTTGGCCCCCTGCTCCACCTCAAAGATCCATCCCCGCATGAACTACCCCAGCCGAACATAGTCCGCCATATCCCGGCCTCACCCACGCCCGTAAAAGAATCTGTTCCCTTCACGGAAGATAGGGGAAAGATTGAGGCACTTGAAGAGAGGTTGAGGGCAGTCGAGGGCCTCGGCAATTACCCATTCTCAGATTTGGCAGATTTATGTCTTGTGCCCAACATCGTCATCCCTCCCAAGTTCAAAGTACCAGACTTTGATAAGTACAAAGGGACGACATGTCCAAAGGGGCATCTCCGAATGTATTGCCGGAAGATGAGGGCGTATTCTGTGGACGAAAAGTTGTTGGTCCATTTCTTTCAAGACAGCTTGGCCGGAGCAGCTGTATCATGGTATACCAATCTGGAAGCTTCCCAGATCCGATCATGGAAGGACTTGGCAACTGCCTTCATTAGGCAGTACCAGTACAATACGGACATGGCTCCCGATCGGAACCAGCTTCAGGGTATGACTAAACGAGAGCATGAGTCGATTAAGGAATATGCCCAGAGATGGAGAGATCTCGCAGCCCAAGTCATACCGCCCATGACGGAGAGAGAGATGATCACAATTATGGTAGATACGTTACCCACGTGCTACTATGAAAAGCTGATAGGCTACATGCCAGCTAACTTTGCGGATCTCATCTTCGCCGGAGAAAGGATTGAATCCGGGCTACGAAAAGGCAAGTTTGAATATGCTGCCAACATGACCCCCAACAACAACAGAAGAACCCCAGTAGTGGGCACGAGGAAAAAGGAAGGAGACGCCCACGCGGTCACCACCGCCCCAACATGGATGAAAGCACCCCAAAATATCCAAAGCTCATACTAGCCCAATCCCCCAAATTTTTTAATCCGAGCCGAGAATTCCCTCCCGACTCAAGTAAAAGGACCACCCGCAGCAGAAAGAGCGCTGGCCCAACGCACAGCTCCAGCCGCACCCCGGCCAGTTAATAATACAGCCCCCGGCGCAACCTATAAATATGCACAGCACCCGAAAGACAACTTCCCTCCTATTCCCATGGCATATTCCGAGTTATGGCCTTCATTATTGGAGAATCACTTGGTGGTGGCCATACCCGGGAAAGTTCTCCAGCCACCCTACCCCAAGTGGTATGATTCGGGTACCAAGTGTGTGTACCATAGTGGAGTCCCCGGACACAATATTGACTCCTGCATCCCGTTCAAGTATAAAGTGCAGCATCTGATTAGTGCCGGCTGGCTAGCGTTTCAGGAAGAAGGCCAAAATGTTAAAACCAACCCGCTAGCTAGTCATGGAGGTGCTAGCGTGAACGCCGTCAAAGAGGACGGGCCACCACGGACAAAGAGGTTAGAAGACGTGGCTACATCTAGACGCTTCATCTATCAATCACTGCAAGCGGCGTGCATGGTCTCCCGAGGTGGAGATGAAAGGGATGAATGTTTGTTTCACCTTGGGGAGTCGCATGACATGGAAACCTGTCCCGTGGTGGAAGAATTGCTTCAGCGGCTCATGGATTGCGGGCAGCTTGAAGTGTTCATAGGAGGGAAGGAAGAACCACAAATTTGCATGCAGTCGGAAGAGAAGAAGGTTCCTTTAACCCCCAAGGCTCTAGTGATATGTTTTACTAGGAAAGGGACCGGCTCCACACCCATATACCCGCGGGCGGCGCCCAAGCCAACGCCATTTGCATATCAAAGTAATAAGGTCGTTCCGTGGAAGTATACCCCTCCCGCGTCCAGCGAAAGAGTTGCAACCGAAGTTGACTCCCTATCAGCTAAGGTAACCAACATCACCGGTCTCAGTGGTGTAACCCGTAGTGGTCGGGTGTTCGCTTCCCCTCACCCGGCGGATTTTCCCTCTAAAGGAAAGGCGCCCATGGTCCAAGAGCCCACAGACATAGCCACCCCCTCAAAGGAAGTAGATCCTCCCGTGGCAAGAGGAGCCGAAAAGAAAGAAGGTCTTCAAGGAAAAACAATGACTTTGGAAGAGGCCCATGAGTTCCTCCGCCTCATCCAACAAAGCGAGTTTAAGGTAGTCGAGCAACTGATCAAAACTCCAGCAAGGATCTCTTTGCTTGAACTACTCATAAACTCCGAGCCTCATCGTGCGCTGTTGATAAAGGCACCTTAACGATGCGCATGTAGCACATTGTCGTTAATCATATAACCACCAACAACTACATTGCGTTTGCGGAAGAAGAGATTCCCGTTGAGGGGAGAGGACACAACAAGGCTCTACATGTGTCGGTGAGATGTATGGACCACGTTGTCGCAAAGGTACTTATCGACAATGGGTCGAGTTTAAATGTAATGCTGAAGACCACTTTGGAAAAGCTTCCTTTTAGTGCGTCACATTTAAAGCCGAGCTCGATGGTGGTGCGAGCCTTTGATGGTACTCGGCGGGAAGTAATGGGGGAAATCGACATTCCCATTCAGATAGGCCCCCACACTTGCAATGTGGTGTTTCAAGTAATGGATATAAATCCTACCTATAGCTGCCTCTTGGGAAGACTGTGGATTCATGCCCTGGGAGTGGTCCCTTCAACGCTTCACCAGAAATTGAAGTTCGCAGTGGGTGGACTTTTAGTGATAGTGTCGGGTGAAGAGGACATGTTAGTGAGCTGCCCTTCCTCCGCACCATACGTAGAAGCGGCGGAAGAATCATTGGAAACAGCTTTCCAATCCTTTGAGGTGGTGAGCTGCGCCTCGGTGGAACCAAATCCGTCACTACCTTCTCTCTCCAAAGCGGCCATAATGGTGGCGCGTGTTATGCTCAGGAATGGATTTGAGCCCGGAATGGGTTTAGGCAAGGACTGCCTCGGGAATGCTGATGTGGTCGATATCAAAGGAAATCCATACAAGTATGGATTAGGGTACGAACCCGGGATGCCGGGGAGGAGAAACGTGCCGTCAAGATTTCGGGCGGATAGGGTATGGCCCGGCCGTATTAGCCAGTGTTTCACCAGCGCTGGAATGGTGTCCGAGGAGGAGGTGGCCGCAATAGAAGAGGAGTTCCCTCAAGACCCACCAAGTTTTGTGCAACCATGCCACCCCGATTCCCAAGTAGGGAACTGGCGCGTGATAAGCCAGTCAGAAGTCTATACTGCTGATTCAATGTAATTAGAGCCTATAGATTTCCGTTCTCTTTTGTTTTGTGAAACCTACCTTATTAAATAAACAAAGAGATCTTGTTTCATTTGTTCTTGCAGTACCACCCTTTCTCATATCTTTTTGCATGTTTTTGTTTCTTTGTCTTGTTTGGTATAGATGTGAGGGTCGATTCTTTGAGGAACCTAACAACGAGGGTTTGACAATCAATTTCGATCGTGATATAAGCCAAATGGTAAACGAGGAAGAGGAAGAGGATGTCCTGTCACCAGAGTTGGAGAGGTTGGTCGCTCAGGAAGAACGTGAAATGAAGCCTCACCAAGAAGAAACCGAATTGGTAAACTTGGGGACCACGGAGGAAAAGAAAGAAGTAAAGGTAGGAACCGGTATGATCGCGCCTATCCGCCAAGGCTTGATAACCCTCCTTGAAGAGTATCAAGATGTCTTTGCGTGGTCATATCAAGACATGCCCGGTCTCGATTCCGACATTGTGTAGCATAAGTTGCCTTTGAATCCTGGGTCTTCTCCGGTTAAGCAGAAGTTACGAAGAATGAAACCCGAGATGTCTTTAAAAATTAAAGAAGAAGTAAGGAAGCAATTTGATGCAGGATTCTTAGCTGTGGCGCGGTACCCGGAGTGGGTGGCCAACATTGTCCCAGTCCCGAAGAAGGACGACAAGGTTCGAATGTGTGTAGATTACCGGGACTTGAACCGAGCCAGTCCTAAGGACAATTTTCCCCTGCCACACATTGACATATTGGTAGATAATACGGCCAAATTCGCCATTTTCTCATTTATGGATGGTTTCTCGGGATATAATCAAATAAAGATGGCACCCGAAGATGTAGAGAAGACCAGTTTCGTCACTCTCTGGGGGACTTTCTGCTATAAAGTGATGGCCTTCGGATTGAAAAATGCTGGGGCATCCTATCAACGCGCCATGGTGGCGTTGTTCCATGACATGATGCATAAGGAAATAGAGGTCTACGTAGATGACATGATTGCCAAGTCTCGGACTGAGGACGAACACCTTGTCAATCTGCGTAAGCTGTTTGGAAGGTTGCGGAAATACCAATTAAAACTGAACCCAACCAAGTGCACCTTTGGGGTGAAGTCAGGGAAGCTGCTAGGATTTATCGTAAGTCAGAAAGGGATAGAGATAGATCCCGAGAAAGTGAAGGCTATCCTTGAAATGCCAGAACCACGCACGAAGAAGCAGGTCCGAGGATTTTTGGGCAGGTTGAATTATATCGCGATATTTATCTCGCAACTCACCCCTACCTGTGAGCCCATTTTTAAGCTGTTACGTAAGAACCAAGCGGTCCTATGGAACAGTGACTGCCAAGAGGCTTTCGAGAAGATCAAACAGAGTCTCGCGAATCCCTCGGTACTCATGCCACCTGTAACGGGAAGACCCTTTTTCCTGAACATGACCGTGTTGGACGAGTCTATGGGGTGCGTGTTGGGTCAGCATGATGATTCTGGAAAAAAGGAGCAAGCCATCTACTACCTAAGCAAGAAGTTTACCGCATGTGAGATGAATTACTCAATGTTGGAAAGGACGTGTTGTGCTCTGGTATGGGCATCACATCGGCTTAGGCAGTACATGCTCAGCCATACCACGTGGCTTATTTCCAAAATGGATCCCGTAAAATACATCTTTGAAAAACCGGCCCTCACGGGACGAATCGCCAGGTGGCAGGTACTATTATCTGAATTCGATATCGTTTACGTCACCCAAAAGGCGGTAAAGGGAAGTGCCTTAGCAAATTATTTGGCCCAGCAACCCCTCCAGGATTATCGGCCGATGCACCCCGAGTTCCCAGATGAAGATATCATGGCCCTTGTCGCAACGTGCCCTTCACGGGCGAGCGAAGGCGAGGCTCACGGGTGCGCTTTCCAAAGGAGGAAAGGTGCGCGGAGTCGCCACCAACGTTTATTTGTGGGAAACGTTGGAAAAACCGAAGGAAACCGGTCAAAATGAAAATTCTAAGTTCGGGAGTTGTATTTACGCTTGAGGAAGGTATTAGCACCTCTTACGTTTGTCTCGAAAGACAACAGCCTATTTTTTAGAATTGTGGAAATTGTGTTATCTTAACTTTTAGTTCTTTTTATTTTTTGAGGTCGACAAAAGCGGGGCTTTTCCTCCTGCGTACCCTCCATCAAAGAGGAAGTCAGACCTACGTAGTTCTTTCTTATGCGTGAATCAAGTGATTCTTTTTACTTGAAGGGTGATCATTTTAAGGCGTTGGACCTTAAAAATGATCCTTTTTACTTGGTAAGAAACTGAGATGATAAACTTCCAAAAACCTATTTTTATGGACGAGCTTGACTAGGCGAGTTGATTTTAGCCTTAATTTCACTTTAGTTATTAGTCACTTCAATTAAGAATGAGAAATCCCAAAGAGAAAACGTCCGATTGATCTTTCGCTTTTATTTTACTAAAAAGGCATTTTTTTTAGTTATTATATTATTATTTTACCTTTTTTTTTTATTTCTAACGTGGTTACGGCACGACCGAACGGTCGGAATTCATTTTAACCAAAATAAACGGATGACAAAATTCAAACGATCGGTGGAAATTTATTTTATTTTTAGATTAGGCGAGAAACGACTTAAATAAATGGCTTAAGCACGTCAAAAGGGGGTATAAAAAGTAAACGAAAACGACAATAAAAAATACATGAAACACAATGTGGACCACCACAGGTACATATAATGAATTGAAAAGATTGGTTTGAGGTACTTACCCGTTGAAGACTGAAGAAAACGAAGAACGAACGATGGATCTTGAAGAACGGTCGAGAATCTTCGCGTAATTACTCACGGAAATGTTACGGAAACGTTACGGAAGCACCTTGGCTTGGATTTTCTTCACCGAAATAATTTTCCTCAGCAAATTCGAAAGAGAGAGAAGTGCCTAAGGGGCTGAACCCTTTTCTTCTTCACTTCTCCCCCTATTTATAGCAAAATAGGGGAGAAGCTTGCCGCCCAGCTCGCCCAGGCGAGCAAGGTTGCTTCCTCCAGAAGCAACAGCCTTCTGGAGGAATCTTCTGGAGGGCCCAAGTGGGCTGGTTTCTATTTGCACCCCCATTTTTACTAAATACACCCCCCTTTCTATTTTTTTGTAATTCTTTTTCCGTGACGTTACGAAACTTTACGAATTTCGTAACGATACTTATTTTCCTTCCGTAAGGTTACGAATCCTTACAGATTATGTATTTACTCCTTTTTTACCTTTCGAAGAAGTTACGAAAACTCACGGATTGCGCAAAAACACCTCTTTTCGACTTCCGCCACATAACGGAATTTCACGGATCACGCAAGCCTGCTTCCTTTTGATTTCTGAGACGTCTCGGGACTTCATTTATTGTGCAACAAAGGACGCCAAGTATCTCAAAGCGACTAACCAAAGGTTGCATGTTATCAAGTAATAATCCCCGGACGAAATTAGGGTATGACAGTTGCCCCTCTTTACTTACCTCTCATCGGAGATAAGAAGAAAGCAAAGATAGGACACTGATTTCGTCCGCCCTACCTTTCCATGATGACGACTCTCGTCTCTACTTCTTCTTTTTTTCTTCTGCACAAAACAAAATACAAACAACAACCAGAACAAACGAATATAATACATATATACACCTATACGCATACTTGGCGAAGGAACCGATCTGGAAAACAACAGAATAACGTGCTTCCCAGTCACCAGAAGCTTCGCACTCGATAATGGAGAACACATGAACAGCGCTAGGCAATAAAATTCATGGTACTACGAACAAAGGTGGAGTATGGAGGATTGCCTTGAGGGTCCGCACTTATGCAATCATGAAACTCAGCTCCAAACTCGAAAGTGGAGGACACATGAACAGCCCTAAGCAATAACATTCATGTGGCTCCGGAAAAGGATGAGAATGGAGGATTGCCTTGAGGGTCCTCTCTTAGGCAATCATGGAACACAGCTCCAAACTCGAAAGTGGAGGACATATGAACAGCCCTAAGCAATAACATTCATGTGGCTCCGGAAAAGGATGAGAATGGAGGATTGCCTTGAGGGTCCTCTCTTAGGCAATCATGGAACACAGCTCCAAACTCGAAAATGGAGGACACATGAATGACAACACAATTCATCCATGTGGCTCCGAAAAGGATGAGAATGGAGGATTGCCTTGAGGGTCCTCTCTTAGGCAATCATGGAACTCAGCTCCAAACTCAAAAATGGAGGACACATGAATGACAATGCAATTCATCCATGTGGCTTCGGAAAAGGATGAGAATGGAGGATTGCCTTGAGGGTCCTCTCTTAGGCAATCATGGAACTCAGCTCCAAACTCGAAAATGGAGGACACATGAATGACAAAGCAATTCATCCATGTGGCTCCGGAAAAGGATGAAAATGGAGGATTGCCTTGAGGGTCCTCTCTTAGGCAATCATGGAACTCAGCTCCAAACTCAAAAATGGAGGACACATGAATGACAACGCAATTCATCCATGTGGCTCCGGAAAAGGATGAGAATGGAGGATTGCCTTGAGGGTCCTCTCTTAGGCAATCATGGAACTCAGCTCCAAACTCGAAAATGGAGGACACATGAATGACAACGCAATTCATCCATGTGGCTCCGGAAAAGGATGAGAATGGAGGATTGCCTTGAGGGTCCTCTCTTAGGCAATCATGGAACTCAGCTCCAAACTCGAAAATGGAGGACACATGAATGACAACGCAATTCATCCATGTGGCTCCGGAAAAGGATGAGAATGGAGGATTGCCTTGAGGGTCCTCTCTTAGGCAATCATGGAACTCAGCTCCAAACTCGAAAATGGAGGACACATGAATGACAACGCAATTCATCCATGTGGCTCCGGAAAAGGATGAGAATGGAGGATTGCCTTGAGGGTCCTCTCTTAGGCAATCATGGAACTCAGCTCCAAACTCAAAAATGGAGGACACATGAATGACAACGCAATTCATCCATGTGGCTCCGGAAAAGGATGAGAATGGAGGATTGCCTTGAGGGTCCTCTCTTAGGCAATCATGGAACTCAGCTCCAAACTCGAAAATGGAGGACACATGAATGACAACGCAATTCATCCATGTGGCTCCGGAAAAGGATGAGAATGGAGGATTGCCTTGAGGGTCCTCTCTTAGGCAATCATGGAACTCAGCTCCAAACTCGAAATGGAGGACACATGAATGACCACGCAATTCATCCATGTGGCTCCGGAAAAGGATGAGGATGAAGGATTTCCTTGAGGGTCCTCCTCTTAGGCAATCATGGAACCCAGCTCCAAACTCGAAAATGGAGGACACATGAATGACAACGCAATTCATCTATGTGGCTCCGGAAAAGGATGAGAATGGAGGATTGCCTTGAGGGTCCTCTCTTAGGCAATCATGGAACACAGCTCCAAACTCGAAAGTGGAGGACACATGAACAGCCCTAAGCAATAACATTCATGTGGCTCCGGAACAGGATGAGAATGGAGGATTGCCTTGATGGTCCTCTCTTAGGCAATCATGGAACCCAGCTCCCAACTCGAAAATGGAGGACACATGAATGACAACGCACTTCATCTATGTGGCTCCGGAAAAGGATGATAATGGAGGATTGCCTTGAGGGTCCTCTCTTAGGCAATCATGGAACTCAGCTCCAAACTCGAAAATGGAGGACACATGAATGACAACGCAATTCATCCATGTGGCTCCGGAAAAGGATGAGAATGGAGGATTGCCTTGAGGGTCCTCTCTTAGGAAATCATGGAACTCAGCTCCAAACTCGAAAATGGAGGACACATGAATGACAACGCAATTCATCCATGTGGCTCCGGAAAAGGATGAGAATGGAGGATTTCCTTGAGGGTCCTCTCTTAGGCAATCATGGAACCCAGCTCCAAACTCGAAAATGGAGGACACATGAATGACAACGCAATTCATCTATGTGGCTCCGGAAAAGGATGAGAATGGAGGATTGCCTTGAGGGTCCTCTCTTAGGCAATCATGGAACTTAGCTCCAAACTCGAAAATGGAGGACACATGAATGACAACGCAATTCATCCATGTGGCTCCGGAAAAGGATGAGAATGGAGGATTGCCTTGAGGGTCCTCTCTTAGGAAATCATGGAACTCAGCTCCAAACTCGAAAATGGAGGACACATGAATGACAACGCAATTCATCCATGTGGCTCCGGAAAAGGATGAGAATGGAGGATTTCCTTGAGGGTCCTCTCTTAGGCAATCATGGAACCCAGCTCCAAACTCGAAAATGGAGGACACATGAATGACAACGCAATTCATCTATGTGGCTCCGGAAAAGGATGAGAATGGAGGATTGCCTTGAGGGTCCTCTCTTAGGCAATCATGGAACACAGCTCCAAACTCGAAAGTGGAGGAACATGAACAGCCCTAAGCAATAACATTCATGTGGCTCCGGAACAGGATGAGAATGGAGGATTGCCTTGAGGGTCCTCTCTTAGGCAATCATGGAACCCAGCTCCAAACTCGAAAATGGAGGACACATGAATGACAACGCAATTCAGCTATGTGGCTCCGGAAAAGGATGAGAATGGAGGATTGCCTTGAGGGTCCTCTCTTAGGCAATCATGGAACACAGCTCCAAACTCGAAAGTGGAGGACACATGAACAGCCCTAAGCAATAACATTCATGTGGCTCCGGAACAGGATGAGAATTGAGGATTGCCTTGAGGGTCCTCTCTTAGGCAATCATGGAACACAGCTCCAAACTCGAAAATGGAGCACACATGAACAACCCTAAGCAATAACATTCATGTGGCTCCGGAACAGGATGAGAATGGAGGATTGCCTTGAGGGTCCTCTCTTAGGCAATCATGGAACTCAGCTCCAAACTCGAAAATGGAGGACACATGAATGACAAAGCAATTCATCCATGTGGCTCCGGAAAAGGATGAGAATGGAGGATTGCCTTGAGGGTCCTCTCTTAGGCAATCATGGAACTCAGCTCCAAACTCGAAAATGGAGGACACATGAATGACAACGCAATTCATCCATGTGGCTCCGAAAAGGATGAGAATGGAGGATTGCCTTGAGGGTCCTCTCTTAGGCAATCATGGAACTCAGCTCCAAACTCGAAAATGGAGGACACATGAATGACAACGCAATTCATCCATGTGGCTCCGGAAAAGGATGAGAATGGAGGATTTCCTTGAGGGTCCTCTCTTAGGCAATCATGGAACCCAGCTCCAAACTCGAAAATGGAGGACACATGAATGACAACGCAATTCATCTCTGTGGCTCCGGAAAAGGATGAGAATGGAGGATTGCCTTGAGGGTCCTCTCTTAGGCAATCATGGAACTCAGCTCCAAACTCGAAAATGGAGGACACATGAATGACAACGCAATTCATCTATGTGGCTCCGGAAAAGGATGAGAATGGAGGATTGCCTTGAGGGTCCTCTCTTAGGCAATCATGGAACACAGCTCCAAACTCGAAAGTGGAGGACACATGAACAGCCCTAAGCAATAACATTCATGTGGCTCCGGAAAAGGATGAGAATGGAGGATTGCCTTGAGGGTCCTCTCTTAGGCAATCATGGAACACAGCTCCAAACTCGAAAGTGGAGGACACATGAATGACAACGCAATTCATCCATGCGGCTCCGGAAAAGGATGAGAATGGAGGATTGCCTTGAGGGTCCTCTCTTAGGCAATCATGGAACACAGCTCCAAACTCGAAGGTGGAGGACACATGAACAGCCCTAAGCAATAACATTCATGCGGCTCCGGAACAGGATGTTGGCGGGACCGAACGGTCCACCGGGTTTTTCCACCTAACAGGATAACAATGTTTTCGCAAAGAAAAATAAATCATTCGCGAGAGCACCACATCTTAGAGAAACAATATACTTGTGCCAAGGGTTATCTTCCTTGCAATCGAGAATGAAGGGTAGGACGTCAACTTCTAGCTTTCAAATGAACACGCAGGGGAAACATGAGCTAAGCTGAAAATAAATCACTCATGGTGTATAAAACTCACAAGGCAAGTGTCTTATCCTATTCCCGAACCAATACTGCACCATGACTCTATTTTGCACGCGACTTCCTATCGAATAATAGATCAAACGTACGATCACGGACCAATAGGATTTTCTCGAGGTCAGCGTTTTTGGAGAGGAAGCTGGGTGTTTTGGTCTTTTCCTCTTTGTTCATGTGGGGTGGGATTTTGCCAGTCAAGAATGATTCTGAGTGGCAATCTGGCTTTGGAGACTTTCTATCCTCTTTCTTTCACTGATCGAGAATTGCTTCTTTTCCCTTTTCACTTCCTTTCGATCTTTGATCGGGAATCCTTCCTTTTCTTTCTTTTGTTCTTTTCTTTATTTTCATCTTTTTCTTTTCTTTCTTTCCATTTCTTCCTTCTCTTTCTCTTCACTTTTCCTTCCCCATCCCTTTCTTTGGGAAATTGGGTTTTAGCATTCTATTCGCTTTCCCTTGAGGAAATTCCGCAGTCCTTTGCTTCGGGGGAAAGAATGAGGATTCCTTTTTTAAAGGCCAAGGTTCAAAAAGGTCTAAGGTTGTGTTTCAATGGGGTCTTTTATCGTGGGAACCCAATCTTGATATCTGGGGCGAAACAAATTTGGGTGTCAAGGTGTCGGTCTCGGGCCGAACTTGCACATTATTCCATAAGGCACGCGTGACAATGATGATTTGAAAACAACGTGCAAAATTAGTCATGGCTACAGCCAGGTGGGCCCTCAAGCATCCCATTTATGGCATTGTGATACTACGGTTGGGAATTTACACAGACAGACCCAATGTTTCCCAATTATGTTCTTTCATCAGTTCAACGAATTCATCCATCCTTATCTCGGTTCATTCCGGAAAATAAACTCTTAGCATCAGTCCCTTGTTTCCAGAAGATGCGTTTGCTCTTTACGAATGATTTATACTTCTCAATTATAACATGTCGACCTTCGCGGTCTTTCTTTCTCTTTACTTTTTTTGGTTTTATTTTTACATACATTCACTAAAACTATACACCCGTGGTCCTCTATGAGGAAAACCTTTCTTTGTACATCTATGACAAACCTTTTCCGTACACGCATTAGAACTCTTCTCTTTACGTCACACGGTCTATATACAAACCTTATTTACACTCAAAGATTTTTTCATTTTTCCCAACACACTTATGGTTCACACAAAGATTTCTTCATGTACACTCGTTGCTCACACATCAGAATTCCTTTCCACGCATCATTTACAAACAAAAACCCTTCTATACAGATTTTCCTTTTACATACATGTATAACTAAAAACTTTTTCTTTTCTTTATGAACATGACTTTTATTCAAAGCGCTTCTTTCTTTTTATTAGGATTTTTGGTTCATTTTATTTTATTTTTTTTAGGAGGACGCCCCTAAATGAAAAACTCTACACGGTTCCGGAATTTCAATAGACACTATTGACAACAATGAAACAAGTACCGACGTAACAACTCAAACGATATGTATGTACAAAACAAAAGTCAATCAACACGAAACAAACGTTAGTTCCTTAGTCAAACAAATGATAAAGGATGAAACATAAAAGAACATGAATCTGGGGATCCCACGGTCATGTGGCTCCGCATGCCCCCGGACTCTTGGGTCACGGTAACAAAAAGTGGGGTGGTCGACAAAAGCAGGGCTTTTGCTCCTACGTATCCTCAATTTGTGATGAGGAACTCAGACCTACGTAGTTCTTGACAACTGTGAGACTAAAAATAGTCTCGGTGTTTTCTTCACCAAAATGTGAACATGCTTTAGTAAAGAGACAAAACTTCCAACTGATCAGAGCAACATATGCTTTTTGGATGAAAAACAATGTGTCTATCGGGGAAGAAGAGTATATTGATGAAATTTTCTCATAACCGTAAATGAGATTTTGGATATTAGCATTTCGTTTCTAAATGACCATTTAGAGGAAACACTGGGTCCAACAAAGATAGGAGAAAATCACTCAAAGTGTATCAATCTCACACAGGTAAGTGTTTTATCCTAATTCCGAACCATAGATATGTCATGACTTGATTTTGCAAATCATTTCCTATCAAATCAAAGATTACATGCGTGATCATGGATCAATAGGACTTATTTGGGAATGGTTTTTAGGTGGGGAATTTGGCTTTGAGTATTTTTGCCTTTTCCTTTTCTGTTTTTGTTTAGTGTGTGGCGAGAAAGTCGCTAGCGCACAGGATTTTGTCGGCAATCAGAGGACCACTTTAGGTCGTGGTTTCCTTTTTCTTGTTTACTTGGTGACAATTCTGTACTGTTCAGATATTGTCTGGTCCAAAGACCTTTCTGGATGTTTCTTCTGTTTTCTTCCGATCCTTGATCGGGAATTTTCTTTCCTTTTTTTTTGCTTTCTCCCACTCTTTTATTGGGAATTTTCTTTCTTCTCTTTTTTTTCTCCTCCCTTTCTTGGATTGGGAATTTTCCTTCTCTTTGCGTTTTCTTCCGAGGGCAAGGATTGACATTCCCACCCTGGGTCAAGGTTTGTAGAACGGCTGGTCATGATATATGTCAGGGTTTGGCCAGCGGTTCGGGGATAAAGGGGATGTCCCACATTATTTCCATGATATACATGCAACAATGATGATTAGGAAATTTTATGCAAAACTGGTCATGCATGCACCCATGTGGACACTCAAGCATCAAGTTTTTATGGCCATGTGACACTAGGGCTTAGGATTCATTTTCCCTACTTAAGTCAACCTAGTGTTTCCAAAATATGTTTTTTATCAACTCATGCATTCATCCGAGTCCATTTTGGGCGTTCGGGAAAATTTTCACAGCACTCACCCTTCAGGTGTATACACATTTTTTCAAAAACTGGTTATGATCAGTGAATTTTTCAAAGAAAAGCTGGAAGTTATCTCTTTTCACAAGCATGTTATTTTTTTAGCTAGACAACCTTTATTATTTTTTTATTTTCTATTTTTTCATTTTTTTTTCTTCCTTCTTATTCTTTTCTTGCTCGCTCTCTTTTGCTCTTTTTTTTTCCATGAGGTATTTTGCTACCTAAACATACGTATAATATTTTTGTTATATACATGCATATCCAAGGTATCTTGCTACCTAAACATACATATATATGTTTTGTGAGATATTTTTGCTATATACATGCATATCCAAGGTATCTTTCTACCTAAACATACATATATATATTTTTTGTGAGGTATGACTACCTTCCGAGCTTGTGCTTGTTTTATTTAAATTCCTAGGATCATGAGAAACTAGGTGTGTCCTGTTATGACTTGAGAAACAAAAATTGATCAAATAACAAGCAGAGATTTAAAAGGTACTAGGTTGCCTCCTAGTAGCGCTTCTTTAACGTCTTGAGCTGGACGCGTGATGGCTTGTCGGTCACGGACCTAGTACTTTGCTTACCATTGACTTTGGACTTGGTCGGCCATAGGTCGTATGCAACGCTCTAACCTTTTTGTGGATGAGCTGAGGTGAACTCTAGAGGTGATGGCGGTGCGTCTGTTGCCCGCTGCCGGCCATCCTCAGGCTGCTGTGGTGTTTCGCCTTGCGCCTGCCTGCGGATGAAGTACTTCTTGATAAAAGCTCGATTAGTAGGGGGCCTGATGCCCTTGCTGGAGGTGACAGGTACTCCGTAGAACTGACAGAGACCCGTAATTAGAGCTTGACAACTCCAAGACCCTGTTGGACTTCTTCGGGTCCATTGGGTGTCTTGCAGGCGCGATCCCTGCAAACAATAGATGAAATCAGAAATCAGTTGAGCGATGTGCATACTTACCTATGATGACATGACCTTGTCGGGGGGAATGGGCACCCTGTAGGACTACAGAGGCCCGTAACCAGAGCTGGAAACCCCAGGGCCCTGTTGGACTTCTCCGGGTCCACTGGGTGTCTTTGTGTGTTCCATTCCTGCAAACAATAGATGGTATCAGAAATCAGTTGAACCATATGTATACTTACCTATGTCACGATGGCATGACCTCGCTGGGGGAACGAGCACCCTGTAGGACTGACAGAGGCCCGTAACCAGAGCTGGAAACCCCAGGGCCCTGTTGGACTTCTCCGGGTCCACTGGGTGTCTTTGTGGGTGCCATTCCTGCAAACAATAGATGGTATCAGAAATCAGTTGAACCCATGTGCATACTTACCTATGTCATGACGGCACAGACCAACCGACACATCTGCAGGGGGAGATTGGCATTGTGGTCGCCGGGCAAAATGTTACTAAATAGCAACGTCATCCATATCCATGTAAAAGTTGTCATGTTGGTGCGCATGATCCAAACTCGTCTTTTTGCAGCGACACGGGTGAAATCTTGCCCCGGTATGCATAGTAGACGCGTGATAGCCTCCCTCTCTGGATGTGCTCGCACAGTTGGTCACCCTCCAATATCAGGGGGTGACCCGGGAACTGATAAAAGGAAACTACTGGCCCCTTAACCGGGAGCGCAAGTCTCGGTGAAGCATCTAAGGGCAAAGGACTTTATATTCTTCTAAGGTGTGGGTATGGAGCACACTGAAAATGAGGACGCGTGGCCCTCTAAAGGCGAGGGCGTGCAGCCCTCTGAAGTTCAGGACGTGCCGCCTTTTGAAGGCGAGGGAGTGTAGTCCTATGATGGTGAGGACGTGCAGTCCTCTAAAGGTGAGGGCGTGTCACCCTTTGAAAATGGGGGACATGTAGTCCCTGATGGCGAGGACGTGTAGTCCTCTAAAGGCGAGGACGTGTAGTCCTCTGAAGGTGAGGGCGTGTAGCCCTACAAAGGTGAAGGTACATGACCCTTTGACGACGAGGACTTGTAGTCCTCTGAAGTTGAAGACGTGTAGTCCTCTGAAGGCGAGGGCGTGCGGCCCTCTGAAGGCGAGGACGTGTAGTCCTCTGATGGCGAGGATATGTAGCCCTCTGAAGAAGATAGGCACTAGTACCCAAGGGTCCACCTTTATGAGAAAACAAGAGGTCGGCCCATCGAGAGGGCCGGTCATCCAACAAGATTGGACACGAGATGTAGGAAATCTATACAGTTAACATGATTTTTAGGGATGCAGATGCATGCAACCTTTGTTGTAAAATTTGGTAATGCTGACCTCATATGAAACAATGCAATGCAATGGAAAGTTGTACAATGTTCATGACATTCTTTCCCTATTTTGTGATTTTGATTTTGATTTAATTTATTTTTGGAAAACACAGATTGACTGTCCTTTTGAAAAAGGTGATAATTCATGCAACCTTATCCTATCTTTTGCAAATCTCTCTGGGAACTCCCTCAGAGTGTCTGTTCTGTTTGATTTAGTCACTTGACCATTTTGGAGTGACGGGAATGGAGTCGTTTGACGTTTAATCAATCTATTGAAATTCCAGGGCTTGTCTCCCTTTTCTTTTGATCTGCCCCTATGTTCACTTGAGGCTCATGCACGATGCCCCTCATTGCCTCAGTGTAAGGCTTTGGGGTACCAATTGTTATCTTTCGTCATGACCTTGTATCTGGGAACCTATTGGGTGAAAACTTCTAATCTGTCCCTAGGTTCGCTTGAGGTTTTTGCATGGTGCCTTTCATTGCCCCAGTGTAAGGCTTTGAGGTACAATCGTTGTGTTTCGTCATGACCTTGTAGCAAGGAACCTATTGGGTGAGAACTTCTAATCTGCCCCTAGGTTCGTTTGAGGTTTATGCGTGAGGCCTTTCATTGCCCGAGTGTAGGGCTTAGAGGTACCAATTGTTGTCTTTCGTCATGACCTCGTAGCAAGGAACCTATTGGGTGATAACTTCTAATCTGCCCCTAGGTTCGTTTGAGGTTTATGCATGGGGCCTTTCATTGCCCCAGTGTAGGGCTTAGAGGTACCAATTGTTGTCTTGTTTTCACAACCTTGTTGTGAGGAAGAATGAAAGAAGCAGTTGATTCTTGCAAAAAGAATTTTCCAAGGACGAGAAATAGTTGAAGGATTTTTCAGTTGATGGATTAAGTCAAATGACTCCTATGTAGAAGCAAGATGTTTTGATGTCTTGATGATGCTAAAGGATCAAGTGCTTCTAAGTTTTATTCAAGACAAGAATCCAAGAAAATGTATGGTCAAGTTGATCTCTAGAATCTTTAGGAAGAAGTTTCCAAATTGAAAAAAAAAAGGTTTGACCAAAGAATTCTATCATTTCAAATTGAGATTTGCTCTCTGGTAATCGTTTACCAGCAGCTGAAAATGTTTATAACAGTCACTAGAAATTTGAATTCAAAATTTATAACGTGTAATCGATTACACAAGTCGTGTAATTGATTACCAGACGGGATTTTCAGAATATAATTCCCAGAAGTCACATCTATTCAAATGGTTTATGAACGGCCATCAAAGGTCTATTTATATGTGACTTGGAAACATGAATTTAAAGAGAGTTTTCATTGCCCAAAAAGTTTTATCCTCTCAAAAGATTAAGAGTTTTTCTAAACTGAAATGTCTTTATCCTCTCAAAAGATTCCTTGGTCAACCACTTGCATATTCAATAAAGAATTTTGATTGATCTTCATTGTACAATCCATCTCTTTTAAGAGAGACCTCTTCTTCTCTTCTTCTTATTTCTGAAAAGGGATTAAGAGACCGTGGGTATCTTGTTGTAGGGGATTCTTGAACACAAGGGAAGGGTTGTCCCTGTGTGCATTGTTAATCCGAAAAGAGAGAGTGAAAGTTTAATTGGGGAATAGTCTTTGTATCTTAATTTAACCCCCCCCCCCCTTCTTAAGATAACTGAGGCCATTTGTCCAACATCCTATTCTTGATAACTCACTTCTCTCTAAAAAGACAAACTTTCCAGGATGATAAAATGAGGTCACATGAACGTCTTGAAAACACAGTCAATCAAATGCTTTTTTTCTTTTTGAACACTTTTTTTTATTCTTATTTTGAAACTTATTTGTTTTGAACTTTACTCGTTGTTTTACGGTGCCCCCAACAACGTGCAAGATGAGTAATCTCTGATTGAACGGTCTTGGAAGTCCAAACTCAGGAGCACAGGTCGCTTGAGCAAACAGACCAATGGCTTGCACCCACATTCCGGTGAAAGTTGAATAAGCAAAGATGAGTTTGTGAGAGGATGAGGGACAAAGATATCAACTTCATCCATTTCATTTAACATTGTAACTGTGGTTTACAATAATGGTACAAACTTGAAAATCCTGATGAGTCATTAGAGACATCTAACAACAGCTTTCAAAATTGCCCCATGTGTGGCATCTCTTGTCAATGTCCGGATTTACATGCGATTCTCCTCAAACTTCAGCCAGCCCGCATCAATTAGACCTTGCACCTTACGCTTCAGGCCCCTACAATGCTCAATGGAATGCCCCGGGGCTTCTCCATGACAAGCACCACGTTGCGTTCGAGTCGTATTCTCGGAGAAATGGAGGTTGATGAACCTTGGTTAGGGTTATGGCTACCATTGAATTATCAAGTAGATATGGGAGCAAGTCAGCATAGGACACTGGAATTGGGGTGAATTCTAAGGCTTTCTCGCTGCAAAATTCATTTCTTGGTTGGTGTTTTGGTTTACGCTAAAGGTGGTGTTTGTCATTGGAAGTGCGGTAGGTAGGCTTTGTGGTTGATTTTAGGGATGGCCTTTGTGGATAACTGGGCGGTGGTTAAGGAGAAGGTTTGTTATTGGCTGAGTAATGACATTGTTGGGTTGGTGGGCAACTTGGTTGTATAGGAATGGCAGTCACAGCATGGGCTTCTCCCTTACTCTCACCCTCTTCATTTGCCCCAGTTTTCTCATTCGTCCAAGCAGGATGACTAAATTTGCCTTTTTTCAGACCCACATCGATCCTTTCACTGGCAAAGACCAAATCCGCAAAGCTTTGAAGGTGCGTAGCCCACCATTTTCCATAGTAGAATACTGGTAATGTGTCTACTATCATTGTCATCGTTTTTTTCGTCATTGAGTGAGGTGCCACTTGAGCTCCACCTTTGGGTGTATTCTTTGATGTATTCTTTGAAAGATCCGTGCCCCCTTTTTTGCACATATTTTGTAATTGCATCCTATCCGAAGCCATTATACCGACACTGCCTAACGAAGGCAACCATTAGGTCCTCCCAGGAATGGACTCGGGAAGGTTCCAAGTTAGTGTACCAGGTAACAACTACCCCAGTAAGACTTTCTTGGAAGGAATGTATCAACAATTCCTCATCTTTTGCGTATGCCCCCATCTTCCGACAATACATCTTTAGATGGTTCTTGGGGCAAGTAATCCCCTTGTACTTGTCAAAGTCCAGCACCTTGAACTTGAGAGGGGTGATGATATTGGGTATTGGGAACAACTCTTCTAGGTTAGCAAAGGAATAATCTTCACCTCCTTCAATGGCCCTGAGCCTTTCCTCTAGATGATCCAGTTTTCCCATTTCTGCCATAGCATGAGGGTTTTTACTTGTCGTGGAATGCAAGAGGTGTAGTTGTGGGTGATACTGAGGGCCCTCCAAAGGGTTTTGTAGGGGTATACCACCAACTGCTTGCCCTTCAGTGGCATATCCGAGCCAAGGCTCGAAGTCGGCTAGATTGTGATGGGGAATTTCATGTGTCTCCCCCACGATTTAAGAGACATGTGCATGATCAGTTTGGGGTTGCAGGCTCTCAATGGGTATAGGAGTGGAGTTATTGACATTCTTATCGGGAGTGTACGCCACATTGGGTGGCGTATAGTTGAGAGGCAAGCCATATGGCAGGAAGGCATGCTTGTTTTGACTTTGCGCATAATGGGGGCCGCCCGTACTTCCCAAATCTTTGCCTACCATAGCTGAGGTTGGATGATTCATTTGGTTGAGGCCCGATGGGGACTTCGGGTTCACCTTAGCAACAATACTGGTAGCGGCAATTGCAACCACATTGGCTTCCATTATCTTCTTCACGCTCATCATGGCCTCCATCATTGTGGCCATTTTCTCTTTAATGGCCTCCATGTCGGCCTTCATCTTCTCTTGTATCTCCTCTACTTCATCCATTACTCTAGCTCTAGCACAAGTTCGGTGAGGGCACCGTAAAGCATGTTTTTTTTCTTTTTTATAACAATGATTAAGTTCTTTTTTTTTTCAAGGAAAGAATGCAATGAGCAATGCAACCAATGAACAACATGGATGTATGTGAATGATGCACAGTTGAAGTATTGCGAATTTGTACACTGGATATGGGGGGGTTGAATCAATTTAGATTTTCAACATGGTCCATGACATCTTCGTCAAGGTGAAACTGGAAGTAACAGGGACATCAGCAGCCCTAAATGTGTTTGGCAGTAGACGAAGCAGCGATGTAACACGATCCATCTTTTGCCCCAATTTTTTGCAAGATGGTTACTTCCATACTTCAACTTGACTCGATGAACCTTTTCATAAAAGCACAAGCTTGGTTCAACCCCATAACCCAGAGAATGGAAATTTTGATCGCCAATACTTCAACAACATTTCATAGGGATGAAAGACTCGAGAATACGCATGCTATGCATGGAAAATGTAATTATGAGATTGAGATGCTCGAAGAGACATCCTTTCTTAATTAACCACGCATTAGGTACCATGCTCAATCATTTTGTTTTTTTGTTTGCATTTTTTTTTCAATTTTAGAAATGGGTTTATGATCCCAACATGGTTGGCTCATGGTACCTAACACATGCAACTAAGAATGCAGCGTGAATTTTCGTGCTTTCTTTTTTGTTTTTGTCTTGTAGAGGAAAATACAAGGATCATGTATGAGCAAACATGTAGAACAAAAAGTATGTTGAACGCATATGCATGATGATGCAATGACTCATGCAAAATGGGAATGTGATAACGGACAAATGCAGGAACGATATGTTCATTATGATGCTGAAGAGATGTTTATGCGGTGCATGATATGAATGCATTTACGGACACGAGAGCCCGGAAAATTATCTCTCCTTATTGCGCATTTGGGGGGCGCAGTGCCCCATGTGTGCAGTTAAGAAGACGATATGGATCTTTCGGCTTCCCATGACAAAAGACGAGACCCACATACAACGTATGTGTGACGGTATGATGCAGATGCGCATGCATGAAATGGAAAGAAAACAACACAAAGGGGGAATTCACCCATACGAGACTACAGAGATCCAACTTTAATGCTACGTTTTGGGCATGATGGCGCCTCAACGTAGTATTAAAAAGGTTACGTATTACTCTAAAGAAACCAAACATCACTAGCAAAACTATAAACTAGTGCTATTTACCAAAAAATGCATGAGAACGAATGGCACGGAGCGTGTTTGCTCTTTGCCCCTATTTGGGAACCTATAGGACAATATCTAGGGGTCTCTAATAACTACTCCCCAACAATTCATAACTCACCCGACTGTTTTCTAGAGGTATCATCACTCAAGATAATAATATTGTGGCGGTATGGAATACCAGCGACAACACATTATAAAGAGAGAAAGCTCTAGACGAGGTTTCACTATTATCAAGCAAGTCGGAGACCTAGCATGATTATAGATTCACCTCCACTCCTTAAATTCCCATGAACCCGGGTATAGGGCCTATTTTTTACTCAAATCCGTGGGTGCTTAGAATGCAGTGTAAAGAATGCAAAATAGACAACAGTTATTTACATTTTACACAGTTCAAATAAATGCACACACAAAGCTTCACAAATCCACAATTCCTTAAAATAGGCCTAACTCACAAAAATTTCCCCAGTGGAGTCGCCAACTGTCGCAACGTGCCCTTCGCGGGCGAGCGAAGGCGAGGCTCACGGGTGCGCTTTCCAAAGGAGGAAAGGTGTGCGGAGTCTCCACCAACGTTTATTTGTGGGAAACGTCGGAAAAACCAAAGGAAACCGGTCAAAATGAAAATTCTAAGTTCGGGAGTTGTATTTACGCTTGAGGAAGGTATTAGCACCTCTTACGTTTGTCTCGAAAGACAACAGCCTATTTTTTAGAATTGTGGAAATTGTGTTATCTTAACTTTTAGTTCTTTTTATTTTTTGAGGTCGACAAAAGCGGGGCTTTTGCTCCTACATACCCTCCATCAAAGAGGAAGTCAGACCTACGTAGTTCTTTCTTATGCGTGAATCAAGTGATTCTTTTTACTTGAAGGGTGATCATTTTAAGGCGTTGGACCTTAAAAATGATCCTTTTTACTTGGTAAGAAACTGAGATGATAAACTTCCAAAAACCTATTTTTGTGGACGAGCTTGACTAGGCGAGTTGATTTTAGCCTTAATTTCACTTTAGTTATTAGTCACTTCAATTAAGAATGAGAAATCCCAAAGAGAAAACGTCCGATTGATCGTTCGCTTTTATTTTACTAAAAAGGCATTTTTTTTAGTTATTATATTATTATTTTACCTCTTTTTTGATTTCCAACGTGGTTACGGCACGACCGAACGGTCGGAATTCATTTTAACCAAAATTAACGGATGACACAATTCAAACGATCGGTGGAAATTTATTTTATTTTTAGATTAGGCGAGAAACGACTTAAATAAATGGCTTAAGCACGTCAAAAGGGGGTATAAAAAGTAAACGAAAACGAGAATAAAAATACATGAAACACAATGTGGACCACCACGGGTACATATAATGAATTGAAAAGCTTGGTTTGAGGTACTTACCCGTTGAAGACTGAAGAAAACGAAGAACGAACGATGGATCTTGAAGAACGATCGAGAATCTTCACGTAATTACTCACGGAAATGTTACGGAAACGTTACGGAAGCGCCTCGGCTTGGATTTTCTTCACCGAAATAATTTTCCTCAGCAAATTCGAAAGAGAGAGAAGTGCCTAAGGGGCTGAACCCTTTTCTTCTTCACTTCTCCCCCTATTTATAGCAAAATAGGGGAGAAGCTTGCCGCCCAACAGCCTTCTGGAGGAATCTTCTGGAGGGCCCAAGTGGGCCTGGTTGCTATTTGCACCCCCATTTTTACTAAATACACCCCGTTTCCATTTTTTTGTAATTCTTTTTCCGTAACGTTACGAAACTTTACGAATTTCGTAACGATACTTATTTTCCTTCCGTAAGGTTACGAGTCCTTACGGATTATGTATTTACTCCTTTTTTACCTTTCGAAGAAGTTACGGAAACTCACGGATTGCGCAAAAACACCTCTTTTCGACTTCCGCCACATTACGGAATTTCACGGATCGCGCAAGCCTGCTTCCTTTTGATTTCTGAGACGTCTCGGGACTTCATTTATTGTGCAACAAAGGACGCCAAGTATCTCAAAGCGACTAACCAAAGGTTGCATGTTATCAAGTAATAATCCCCGGACGAAATTAGGGTATGACAGCCCTGTTTGAAGAGAAGCGGACGCACGAGGACATAGACAAATGGATTGTTTGCTTCGATGGGGCATCAAATGCTTTGGGCCACGGAGTAGGGGCAGTCCTTGTATCCCCGGATGATCAGTGTATTCCTTTCACGACTAGGCTAGGTTTTGATTGTACCAATAATATGGCCGAGTACGAAGCATGCGCCCTCGGGGTTCAGGCGGCCATTGATTTTGATGTAAAACTACTCAAGGTGTATGGAGACTCAGCTTTGGTCATACGCCAGTTGAAATGAGAATAGGAAACTAGGGATTCGAAGTTGATACCCTATCAAACTCACATCTTGAGGTTAGCCAAGTACTTCGACGACATTTCCTTCCACCACATACCTCGGGAAGAGAATCAAATGGCTGATGCGCTAGCCACCCTGGCATCCATGTTTCAACTTGCCCCACACGGGGATCTGCCATACATCGAATTCAAATCTCAAGGCAGGCCGGCATATTGTTATGCAATAGAGGAAGAGCGGGATGGGAAATCGTGGTATTTCGACATCAAGCAGTATGTTGAGAACAAGGAATACCCACCAGGGATTTCTGACAATGCCAAAAGGACGTTGAGGAGATTGGCTATTGGTTTCTTTGTAAGTGGTACCATCCTGTACAAACGAAACCACGACATGACCCTCCTACAATGCGTAGATGCCAAAGAGGCAAACTTCATGATTGAGGAGATCCACGAGGGTTCCTTTGGGACACATGCCAATGGGCATGCTATGGCCAGAAAAATCCTTAGGGCCGATTATTATTGGCTCACCATGGAAAGTGATTGTTGCGCTCATGTCAGGAAATGTCATAAATGTCAGTTATACGCAGACAATGTCAATGTTCCGCCACATCCTCTGAATGTTATGTCCGCCCCTTGGCCTTTTTCTATGTGGGGAATAGATGTCATTGGGGCCATCGAACCCAAAGCGTCGAATGGTCACCGCTTCATTCTTGTGGCGATAGATTACTTCACCAAATGGGTCGAAGCAGCTTCTTATACTAATGTCACAAGGAATGTGGTAGTTAGATTCATAAAGAAGGAATTGATTTGTCGATACGGACTCCCCAGGAAGATCATTACTGACAATGGCACCAATCTGAACAATAAGATGATGCAGGAGATGTGCGAAGACTTCAAGATCCAGCATCATAACTCTACCCCTTATCGGCCAAAGATGAATGGGGCTGTAGAGGCTGCGAATAAGAATATTAAGAAGATTGTTCAAAAGATGACAGTGTCATACAAAGATTGGCATGAGATGTTGCCTTTCGCCCTACATGGATACAGAACCTCGGTGCGAACTTCTACTGGGGCAACGCCGTATTCCTTGGTTTATGGGATGGAGGCAGTACTCCCATTTGAGGTAGAGGTTCCTTCTCAGAGGATAATGGCGGAGTCAGGCCTAGAAGAGTCAAAGTGGGCTCAAGCGCGCTATGACCAACTTAACCTTATTGAAGGTAAGCGTTTGGCCGCCATGAGCCATGGGCGTTTGTATCAACGAAGGATAAAGAACGCATTCGACAAGAAGGTACACCCGCGCAAGTTCAACGAGGGTGACCTCGTGCTGAAGAAGATGTCCCACGTTGTTAAAGATAATCGAGGCAAGTGGGCCCCGAATTATGAAGGACCTTTTGTGGTGAAAAGAGCTTTTTCTAGGGGTGCTCTGATACTCACCCACATGGATGGCGAGGAATTGCCTTCGCCCGTGAACTCCGATGTAGTTAAACGATATTACGCTTAAAGTCTGGGGCAATCGAGAGGACCGTTGCACGTTTTTATTTCTGAGTTTTTTTCGTTCCTCTTGGTTTCCTCTAGGGATTCCCATTCACTGTATTTGTCTCGTTTCTTTGAAAAGAAAAGATGGGCGGGGTTTTAGTCCTCCCTTTGGTGTTTCAAACTTTATGTTTTAGATTTGTATAAACTTGAGCCCTCTTCGCTCGGTGTATGGGGGTGCCCCAAATGCTTATTTAAAATTGAATCTAACCAGCCTTCACTAAAATAAAATCATCGCATTAGAAACATTCATACATGCACATGCACGTGCATATCTTGTGATAGCGAGGAGCAGAATCGTCTCAGGTCACGGTCAAAAGTCAAGACAAATCAATGGCAGAAATCAACCAAGGTAAGACGATGACTGGTCACGATTGGCCGCGTATTTTTGTTTCCTACTTACAGGTACATAGGGACAGATCGAGTGGGGCTAGGGTCACGACCGACCGATCGTTGCCCCTTCCCGGTGCTAAACAAGCAGAGAACGTCACTGCAAGGCAGCCCAGTATTCTTTGTGGTCGTAGTTTCTTTTACTATTTGTTTGTTTTAAATAAGTAATCAACGCCTAATTCTAACTTAAGTAGGTTCAAGTTAGGCAAACGCTAGCCCATAAGAAGGAGGGGACATGGTTAATGTTCCCCTCAAAAAAAAAAGTAGCAGGTTAGCTCGCCTGGGCGAGCAACCCCTGCACTCAAAATATAAAAAACGAAGGAGGGGAACGTTTTTGTATCCAAAAACTTCCCCCCCTTCATTCAAGAAAGAAAGAACACGAAGGCTTGCGGTTTCTTGCTCCCCTAAGCCTTTTGATCGCATTTTGCTTTCGTTTTTGGTATTTCAATTCACTCCAACAAGTAAGTATTCCATCCTTGATGTTTTTGCTTTCCATTGATGTGCTTTCTTCATCCTTTGGTGCCTTAAATTGTGAGAACATGCTTATATTTGTAAGGCAGTTTTGGTTTGCTTTGGTGCTTGTTTTCTTGAATTAAGGATTTGAATGAAAAGGCCTTAGGCCTAGGTTGTGTTCTGAAGCAATGGGGCATGCCACATTGCTCCCATTCTCTTGCAATTTACGTCCAAACATGCACCCACCAAGTGCTCGGTGAAATGCCTCAATGACATATGAGCATGGTTTTGTAAGCTTAGGATTGTGGGACTGTTTTATATACATAGGGACAGCATGAAGGATTTAAAATGAGAGTCCGAATGCAATTCTAGGCCTAGGAACCCAAGTTTTTAATTTCAATGCAAGGAAACATAATTATGGCTAGGAATTCAAAATTTGGTTTTAGGATTAGAAAAGCATGAAAAGAGGGACTTGTTTGTAAGAATTTGGGCTGCCCCATGATTGGCACTTTGCACCTAAGTAACGTGGGAGATGCTTTTCAATGGTGTGTAGATATATGTGTAAATATATATGGCATAAAAATACTTTGCAAAGTGAATGAATAGTAAATAATGCATTTCAAAATATGTATATTTGTGGATAAGTAGCATAAGAAGTCTTTCAAAAAAATGTGCCCGTGCCAAAGATGGCACGAGAATGCTTCCCAAATGAATATATGATGTGGAATTGCCCCTCCAATGCGCATATATGTATAGATAAATAGGAATGGAACAACAAAATTTTTTTTTATAAAATACTTCAAATGTGTGTGGGTAGTTTGTGGTAGCAAAATAGTTAGGATATGAACATATGTAATTTTGGCACAATAGCTTGAGCATGCATGTAAGTATTCTTTCCAAAAAAAATGTATATGTATGATAACTAGAATGTTTTGAATATCCTTGTATGTTGATATAAATAATAGGATATTTTCTACACGTACATGTGTGCATAAATGGATTACATAAGTCCGTTCTCCATCAGAGGGATTAGCACGACCTTTTTGCGTTAAGATAAGCGTTATCTTGTAAAACTAACTTTTAAATGTTTGTTCTCGCAGGAAATGGCCCCGAGGAAACTCGCCTCAAAGAGATCCAGGAAGGATAAAGCGGCCGAAGGAACTAGTTCCGCTCCCGAGTACGATAGTCACCGTTTTAGGAGTGTTGAACACCAGCAGCGCTTCGAGGCCATCAAAGGATGGTCATTTCTCCGGGAGCGACGCGTCCAACTCAGGGACGACGAGTATACTGATTTCCAGGAGGAGATAGGTCGCCGGCGGTGGGCATCACTGGTTACCCCCATGGCCAAGTTCGATCCAGAAATAGTCCTCGAATTTTATGCCAATGCTTGGCCAACAGAGGAGGGCGTGCATGATATGAGGTCCTGGGTGAGGGGTCAGTGGATCCCGTTCGATGCAGATGCTATCGGCCAGCTCCTGGGATATCCTTTAGTGTTGGAAGAGGGCCAGGAGTGCGAGTATGGCCAGAGGAGGAACCGGTCCGATGGGTTCGATGAGGAGGCCATCGCCTAATTGCTGTGTATACCGGGGCAAGATTTTGCCCGGACTGCTGCCGGGAGATGGGTGCGGATCATGCGCACCAACATGACCACCCTGACTCAGATATGGATGACTTTGCTGCTCAGCAACATCCTGCCCACCGATCATAATTCCGACCTCCCCCTGCCGAAGTGTCAGCTGGTGTACGCCATCCTGACGCGGATGAGCATCCATGTGGCTCAGTTAATCGCTGACGCCATCTATATATTTGCAGGTATGGCGCCTACCAGGCACCCTCTGGACCCGGATAAGTCCAACATGGCCCTGGGATTTCTCGCCTTGATCACAGGACTCTGCCAGTCGTTCGGCGTTCCCGTCACACCTAGCAAGGTGATTCGGCCGCCCATCACCCGAGCTTTTATTGAGAAGTACTGCACGCAGAGACAGATCCAGGGTGATGCACCACAGGCCGCGGACGCGCCACCACCTCATCAGGCTGGCCCAGCCGGATTGTTTGATACAGAGCAGTATTTGCGGCATTTGGTTCGCCAGCAGGCGGCCAACCACCGGGCACATGTACAGACTCATGATTGTCTTTATCAGATGAGTCTCAGCCTGCAGAGCCAGGGCTTTACTTCTTTTCTGTGCCCTACTCCGGACCAGTTCAGGGCAGAGGTCACATGGCCTGGAGATTGGCCCGAGGCCCAGGCAGGAGAGGCACCAGCAGGGGCACCAGCAGAGGCTCCCAACGAGGCAGACGAGGCCCGCGAGGACGAAGAGATGACCGATTTACTTGACTTCTTAGGAGGGAGCGGAGCCACATGATTGGGAGATCTCTTGATCCATATTTCTTTTTTGTTTCCAGTTGTTTTTTCTGTTACATATCATCTTATTTTGTGTCTGACTAAGGGACTGACGTTTGTTTCATGTTTTGACTTTTGTTTTGTACATACATATCATTTGAACTGTTACGTTAGTACTTGTTTCGTTGTTGTCAATAGTGTTTGTTGAAATTCCGGAATCGCGTAGAATTTTTCATTTAGGAACGTCGTCCTAAAAAATAAAATGAACCAAACATCCTAAAGAAAAAGCGTTGTGAATAAAAGTCATGTTCATAAAGAAAAGAAAAAGGTTTTTATTTATACATGTATGTAAAAGGAAAATGTGTATAGAAGATCTTTGTGTGTAAAAGATGCGCGGAAAGGAATTCTTGTGTATGTGAGCAACGAGTGTATATGAAGAAACCTTTGTGTGAACCATAAGTGTGTGTTGGGAAAAATGAAAAAATCTTTGAATGTAAGTAGGGTTTGTATATAGACCGTGTGACATAAAAAAGAAGAATTCTAGTGAGTGTACAGAAACAGTTTGTCATGTATAAAAATATAGATGTACAAAGAAAGGTTTTCCTCATAAAGGATCACAGGTGTATAGTTTTAGTGAACGTATATAAAAATAAAACAAAAAGTAAAGAGAAAGAAAGACCGCGAAGGTCGACATGTTATAGTTAAGAAGTATAAATGATTCGTAAAGAGCAAACGCATCTTCTGGAAACAAGGGACTGATGCTAAGAGTTTATTTTCCGGAATGAACCGAGGTAAGGGTGGATGAATTCATTGAACTGATGAAAGAACATAATTGGGAAACGTTGGGTCTGTCTGTATAAATTCCCAACCGTAGTATCACAATGCCATAAACGGGATGCTTGAGTGCCCCTCTGGCTGTAGCCATGACTAATTTTGCACGTTATTTTCAAATCATCATTGTCACGCGTGCCTTATGGAATAATGTGGAAGTTCGGGCCACGAGCGACCCCTTGACACCCAAATTTGTCTCGCCCCAGATATCAAGATTGGGGTTCCCACGGTAAAAGATCCCATGGAGACACAACCTTAGACCTCTTTGAACCTTGGCCTATCGAAAGAATCCTCCTCCTTTCCCCGAAGCAAAGGACAGTGAAATCTCCTCAAGGGAGAGCGAATGGAATGTTAAAACCCGATTTCCCAAAGAAAGGGATGGGGAAGGAAAATTGAAGGAAGAAATGGAAAGAAAGAAAAGAAAAAGATGAAAATAAAGAAAAGAACAAAAGGAAGGAAGGAAGGATTTCCGATCAAAGATCGAAAGGAAGTGAAAAGGGAAAAGAAGCAATTCTCGATCAATGAAAGAAAGAGGATAGAAAGTCTCCAAAGCCAGATTGCCACTCAGAATCATTCTTGACTGGCAATATCCCACCCCACATGAACAAAGAGGAAAAGACCGAAACACCCAGTTTCCTCTCCAAAAACGCTGACCTCGAGAAAATCCTATTGGTCCGTGATCGTACGTTTGATCTATGATTCGATATGAAGTCGCGTGCAAAATAGAGTCATGGTGCAGTTATTGCTTTGGGAATAGGATAAGACACTTTCCTTGTGAGTTTTATACACCATGAGTGATTTATTTTCAGCTTAGCCCCATGTTTCCCCTGCGTGTTCATTTGAAAGCTAGAAGTTGATGTCCTACCCTTCATTCTCGGTTGCAAGGAAGATTACCCTTGGCACAAGTATATTGTTTCTCTAAGATGTGGTGCTCTCGCGAATGATTTATTTTTCTTTGCGAAAAGCTTGTTATCCTGTTAGGTGGAAAAACCCGGTGGACCGTTCGGTCCCGCCAACACCCTCTTTCGGAGCCACGTGAATGTTATTGCTTAGGGCTGTTCATGTGTCCTCCGCTTTCGAGTTTGGAGCTGAGTTCCATGATTGCCTAAGAGAGGACCCTCAAGGCAATCCTCCATTCTCATCCTTTTCCGGAGCCACATGAATGTTATTGCTTAGGGCTGTTCATCTGTCCTCCGCTTTCGAGTTTGGAGTTGTGTTCCATGATTGCCTAAGAGAGGACCCTCAAGGTAATCCTCCATTCTCATCCTTTTCCGGAACCACATGGATGAATTGCGTTGTCATTCATGTGTCCTCCATTTTTGAGTTTGGAGCTGAGTTCCATGATTGCCTAAGAGAGGACCCTCAAGGCAATCCTCCCTTCTCATCCTTTTCCAGAGCCACATGGATGAATTGCGTTGTCATTCATGTGTACTCCATTTTCGAGTTTGGAGCTGAGTTCCATGATTGCCTAAGAGAGGACCCTAAAGGCAATCCTCCATTCTCATCCTTTTCCGAAGCCACATGGATGAATTGCGTTGTCATTCATGTGTCCTCCATTTTCGAGTTTGGAGTTGAGTTCCATGATTGCCTAAGAGAGGACCCTCAAGGCAATCCTCTATTCTTATCCTTTTCCGGAGCCACATGGATGAATTGCGTTGTCATTCATGTGTCCTCCGCTTTCGAGTTTGGAGCTGAGTTCCATGATTGCCTAAGAGAGGACCCTCAAGGAAATCCTCCATTCTCATCCTTTTCCGGAGCCACATGGATGAATTGCGTTGTCATTCATGTGTCCTCCGCTTTCCAGTTTGGAGCTTAGTTCCATGATTTCCTAAGAGAGGACCCTCAAGGCAATCCTCCATTCTCATCCTTTTCCGGAGCCACATGAATGTTATTACTTAGGGCTGTTCATGTGTCCTCCACTTTCGAGTTGGGAGCTGTGTTCCATGATTGCCTAAGAGAGGATACTCAAGGCAATCCTCCATTCTCATCCTGTTCCGGAGCCACATGAATGTTATTGCTTAGGGCTGTTCATGTGTCCTCCACTTTCGAGTTTGGAGCTGTGTTCCAGGATTGCCAAAGAGAGGACCCTCAAGGAAATCCTCCATTCTCATCCTGTTCCGTATCCACATGAATGTTATTGCTTAGGGCTGTTCATGTGTCCTCCACTTTCGAGTTTGGAGTCGTGTTCCATGATTGCCTAAGAGAGGACCCTCAAGGCAATCCTCCATTCTCATCCTATTCTGGAGCCACATGAATGTTATAACTTAGGGATGTTCATGTGTCCTCCACTTTCGAGTTTGGAGCTGTGTTCCATGATTGCCTAAGAGAGGACCCTCAAGGCAATCCTCCATTCTCATCCTTTTCCGGAGCCACATGGATGAATTGCGTTGTCATTCATGTGTCCTCCATTTTCGAGTTTGGAGCTGAGTTCCATGATTGCCTAAGAGAGGACCCTCAAGGCAATCCTCCATTCTCATCCTGTTCCGGAGCCACATGAATGTTATTGCTTAGGGTTGTTCATGTGTCCTCCATTTTCGAGTTTGGAGCTGTGTTCCATGATTGCCTAAGAGAGGACCCTCAAGGCAATCCTCCATTCTCATCCTGTTCCGGAGCCACATGAATGTTATTGCTTAGGGCTGTTCATGTGTCCTCCACTTTCGAGTTTGGAGCTGTGTTCCATGATTGCCTAAGAGAGGACCCTCAAGGCAATCCTCCATTCTCATCCTGTTCCGGAGCCACATGAATGTTATTGCTTAGGGTTGTTCATGTGTTCTCCACTTTCGAGTTTGGAGCTGAGTTTCATGATTGCCTAAGTGCGGACCCTCAAGGCAATCCTCCATACTTCACCTTTGTCCGGAGCACCATGAATGTCATTGCCTAGCGTTGTTCATGTGTCTCCATTATCAAGTGCGAAGCTTCTGGTGACTGGGAAGCACGTTATTCTGTTGTTTTCCAGATCGGTTCCTTCGCCAAGTATGTGTATATGTGTATATGTTGTTCTGGTTGTTGTTTGTATTTTGTTTTTGTGCAGAAGAAAAAAGAAGAAGTAGAGATGAGAGTCGTCATCACGGAAGAGGCAAGGCAGACGAAATCAGTGTCCTATCTTTGCTTTCCTCTTATCTCCGATGAGAGGTAAGTAAAGAGGGGCAACTGTCATACCCTAATTTCGTCCAGGGATTATTACTTGATGACATGCAATAAATGAAGTCCTGAGACGTCTCAGAAATCAAAAAGGAAGCAGGCTTGCGCAATCCGTGAAATTCTGTAATGTGGCGGAAGTCGAAAAAAGGTGTTTTTGCGCAATCCGTGGGTTTCCGTAACTTCTTCGAAAGCAAAAAAAGAGTAAATACATAATCCGTAAGGATTCGTAACCTTGCGGAAGGAAAATAAGTATCGTTACGAAATTCGTAAAGTTTCGTAACGTTACGGAAAAAGAATTACAAAAAAATAGAAAAGGGGGTGCATTTAGTAAACAGGGGGTGCAAATAGCAACCAGGCCCACTTGGGTCCTCCAGAAGATTCCTCCAGAGGGCTGTTGCTTCTGGAGGAAGCAACCTTGCTCGCCTGGGCGAGCTGAGCTCGCCTGGTCGAGCTGGGCGGCAAGCTTCTCCCCTATTTTGCTATAAATAGGGGGAGAAGTGAAGAAGAAAAGGGTTCAGCCCCTTAGGCACTTCTCTCTCTTTCGAATTTGCTGAGGAAAATTATTTCCGTGAAGAAAATCCAAGCCGAGGCGCTTCCGTAACGTTTCCGTGAGTAATTACGCGAAGATTCTCAACCGTTCTTCAAGATTCATCGTTCGTTCTTCGTTTTCTTCAATCTTCAACAGGTAAGTACCTCAAACCAAGCTTTTCAATTCATTATATGTACCCGTGGTGGTCCACATTGTGTTTCATGTATTTTCATTCTCGTTTTCATTTACTTTTTATACCCCCTTTTGACGTGCTTAAGCCATTTATTTAAGTCGTTTCTCGCCTAATCTAAAAATAAAATAAATTTCCACCGATCGTTTGAATTGTGACATCCGTTAAATTTGGTTAAAACGAATTCCGACCGTTCGGTCGTGCCATAACCACGTTGGAAATCAAAAAAGAGGTAAAACAATAATATAATAATCAAAAAATATCTTTTTAGTAAAGTAAAGCGAAAAAATCAATCGGACGTTTTCTCTTTGGGATTTCTCATTCTTTATTGAATTGACTAATAACTAAAGTGAAACTAAGGCTAAAATCAACTCGCCTAGTCAAGCTCGTCCACAAAAATAGGTTTTCTTGAAAGTTTATCATTTCAGTTTCTTACTAAGTAAAAAGGATCATTTTTAAGGTCCAACGCCTTAAAATGATCACCCGTCAAGTAAAAAGAATCACTTGATTCACGCATAAGAAAGAACTACGTAGGTCTGATTTCCTCTTCGATGGAGGGTACATAGGAGCAAAAGCCCCGCTTTTGTCGACCTCAAAAAATAAAAAGAAATAAAAGTTAAGGTAATACAATTTCCACAATTCTAAAAAATAGGCCGTTGTCCTTCGAGACAAACGTGAGAGGTGCTAATACCTTCCTCAAACGTAAATACAACTCCCGACTTAGAATTTTCATTTTGGCCGGTTTCCTTCGGTTTTCCCGATGTTTTCCACAAATAAACGTTGGTGGCGACTCCGCGCATCTTTCCTCCTTTGGAAAGCGCACCCGTGAGCCCCGCCCTCGCTCGCCCGCGAAGGGCACGTTGCGACAGCATGCCTTGTAAAAGACAAGTTATGATGGCATTTTGCTTCATTCTCTTATCATGCAATCAGTAATTTTTGCTGCATACACCTTTGTACATAGTAACTGCATGTTATTGTCACTTGGGGACCAGTGAACTATTCTTTATTTGCTTGAGGACAAGAAAAACTGTAAATTTGGGGGAGTTGTTAGTCGGTGAATACGACTAACTTTTGTGTATAAAACTTGTGTAAATTGTATCAAACTCCTCCAATTTATGGTTATTTTGTAGTGTTGTAATTACTTTTTGTTAAAGATAGGTAATAAATACTTAGTACTTCCATTTTGTGTGTTTAATAATCATTTTTCTCTCAATTTCAGGTTAATTAGGCAAGTTTTGAAGTGTTGATTTTCACCCTCTCACTAAGCCAATTTGCTGGCTCAGCGAGCCATCCGCTAAGCGCAACATTCCTCGACTAAGCGCGAGGAAGAATCTGGAAGAAGAATGAGATGTGCTTGTTCACTGAGCGAAAGGCCATCCCGCTAAGCGCACCGCTTTAGTCCATCCGCTGAGCAAGAAAAGCCGCGCTAAGCCGAAATTCACTAATGCGCGCTAAGCGGTTCAGAATTGTGCTAAGCGCACGAGCACGAATAAAGCCACCTATTTAAGCCTAAAATCAGATTTCTGAAAGGAGTTTGGCCTTTTCTTGAAGCTTTTGAATAATTGGAGAGTTCTAGAGAGAGAAAGGTCCAAGTTCCAGAGAGTTTGAGAGAATTTGTTGTGTGAAGATCTGTAGAGAGCAGAGCTGGAAGTGGAAGCTGTCCTGAGAGCTTGAGATGAGTTTGTGAGTGATTGTGAGGTCCCCACTACTTGTATTTCTGTAATCTTTCATCTTTCTCTTCTCTTTGTTGTAAGGAAGCTTCCCAGTTATGGAAAGCTAAATCCTCTATCGGATCTTCCTTGTAGGTACTTGATGTAAATATCTTTTCATATATTTAATGATGTTTTGTGTGTTCATTGTGCTATCAGAACTTCATTCTACCATGCTTTTGCCTTGATCACGCAGATGCATGTGTTTTTAGGATCATTCAACAGTTGAAACTGGTCTGATTCTTAGAACTTGATAGGACAGGGCTAGTTTGTCGTATTTTCATGAGGAATCAGGGTACGACAACCTAGTTGTTGTATGTTTGTCTTAATGCGGTCCTGGCCGAGTTTAGTCCAACAAGAGGAATCTGAGGATGATGCTTGATCAGGATTAAGCTAGACTATCATGAGGAATCGGGGTTTAGCATTTCAGGAGACACCATAGAACGCAAGAGCATTGCTAAGTAGAGAATATCCTTCTAACATTAGGCACCTATTAGGAAGACCAATGTGTCGTCTACTTGTTTTTATGCATCTTCTCTCACGTGATTTTTCCTTTTAATAGTTAATTTACACACCTGTTCATAGTAAACACATCTCTTTTCACACTAGACACCTATTCACTGAAATAGCTTTACCAAGTAACACAAGTTCCCCGAGAGTTCGATACTTAATTCTTACCTTTTTATACTACTTGCGCGATCCGGTGCACTTGCCGGAAGCGAACAAACTTCATTGCCAAATGCTCTCTCAAAAGAAACTCTTTGGCAAACACTTTCAAATCCATTAAGAGTTTCTCCATGGACTTCAATTGTAATATCCTTCTCTTCAAGAGAGAATTATTCTTTCTTTCTTCTCATTCAAAGAGATTGATTAAGGGACTGAGGGTCTCTTAAGTTGTAAGGATTCCTGAACACAAGGGATGGGTTGTCCCTATGTGGTTCAGACTTCGTAAACAGATTTTTACAAAGGGAGTGGAAAATCTCAAGTGGGTTGCTTGAGTACTGGACGTAGGCACGGACTTTGCCGAACCAGTATAAAATTGTGTTTGCATTCTCTCTTCCCTTATCTCATTTATTTTGTTGCAATCAATTTTGTCTTGCATGTTTAAAGAACATTATTAAATTGATTGCTGCTTCTTCTACATTCTAAGCCTATCCCCCTTAAGTTATTGAGGCTGCTAGTCCAACAAGTGGTATCAGAGAAGGATTCTTCTATAAAGTTTAAAAAATTCAAGAATAGATAAGGCCTCATCCAACTTTCCATTTCCTAAGGAAATTCTATCAATAGGCTCTTATGTTCAATGGTGAGGGTTATAATTATTGGAAAACTCGAATGCGGATCTTTAAAGAAGCCATAGATTTAAAGATATGGGAAGCCATTGAATTTGATTCCTTTATTCCCACAATGGTAGAGAGAAATGCAACTACATAAAAAAAACTAGAGAAAAAAGAAGATGATGATGAAAGAAGAAAGAAGAAGATTCCTCCTTAGCCCCAAAATGCTGAATGCGATCAATCTGGGCACATGAGATTCAATTGTCCTGTCTTCAAAAGAAGAATGAAAAATCTGACAAGAGGAATTTCAAAGAGAAGAAAGAAAAGAAAGGATACATCACTTGGGAAGATAATGTCATAAATTCTTCAAGTGATTCAGAGAATAAAATCATAAGTCTGAGTATCATGATGAAAGACTATGAAAACGGAGAAAAGCAAAGTCGATACATTGATAGCAATTTCTCCAAATACATGGCATGCATCAAAGTTTATTCATATTTCTCCCCAAGATAAGTGGATATGTGATTTATGAAGACAACAAACAAAGGCCACATTTCTCCCCAAGAAAAGTGAATCTCAAGAAAATTGAATATGTGATTTATGGAGACAACAAAGGCCACTTGATCAACAAGTCCAACAAGTGATATCAAATGATACCAACAGGTCACTTGTCTTTGATTGATTACTTTTGATGCTTGTTTTCTACTTGAGTTAAACTGTTCTTGATGATTGTGATTGAATTTGATTGATTGTATTTGATGATTGATTGATTGTGTTTTTTGATTGATGTGTTTATCTTTGCTTGATTAATATTCAATGTTTGTTAGTTTGATTGATTGATTATATTTTATATTTGATGATTGTTCTTGATTGAGTTTTGATTGTCTTTGATGGTTGTTCCTGATTGAGTTTTTGATTGTCTTTAAAGAATCTATTAAAATTTTCAAATTAGTTTCATATTTTAAGAAAACTATTTCAAATTTAGAAAAGGAAATTTTGAAATTCAAATTTGAAATTGAAAATTGAAAAGTTAAATTTGAAAATTGAAATTTGAAATTAAAATTTGGAAGTTGGAAGTGGAAGTTACTGGAAGTTGAAGTTGGAAGTAAAGTTGGAAGTTGGAAGTTGGAAATGGAAGTTATTGGAAGTTGAAAGTTGAAAATGGAAGTTGGAAGTTGGAAGTTGGAAGGGGAAGTTACTGGAAGTTGGAAGTTGGAATTTGAAATTTAAAATTTAAAATTCAAAATTTAAAATTTGAAAATTGAAATTTGAAATTTGAAATTTGAATATTTTTTTGAATAGAAATTATTATGCATAGTTAGTTGATTGTTAATTTAATTAATTTGATTTGAAATGTTTGACGATTGATTGTATTTGATTGTGTTTGATTGATGTGTTATTGTACTTGTTGTTGCTTGATTAATATTGAATGATTGTTTTAATGTCTTTTGGTATCACTTGATTATCATACATTGCAACAAGTGGTAACATTTTTCTCCTCTCTATTCATAATTTGTTTTGATATTGACAAAGGGGGAGAGATAGATAAAAGATATATGAAATCTTTATGAGAAAGTTTTTTATATATGAAATCTTCAACTATCACATATAAGCAATCATTGCAAAACAAAGGGGGAGTAAAACTATATACAAATGGATATTATTTTGTTGTTGTTGCTCCTAACCTACAGGTGGTTGTCATCATCAAAAAGGGAGAAAATGTAAATCATGAAGATTTTGATGATGTCATAAAGATCAAGCCTTGGATAATGAGTGTCATCATCAAAAAGGGGAAGAATGTGGATTATGCATTATTTTGATGATGTCGAAAAGAAATCACTTGATTGTCATCATCAAAAAGGGGAGAGAATGTGAATGTATGTATACATGATTTTGATGATGCCAAAGATAAGCGCTTCTCAAGTTTGATCCAAGTTAAGAATTCAAAAATTCAGAAAATAACTCCCAAGAGTCACAACTCTTCAGAAAATAACTCCTAAGAGTCACATCTATTCAAGAGATTTTTGAATGGTCATCAAAGGCCTATAAATAGGAGACTAGGGACACAAAATGTAATGAGAGAGATATTCCAAGAGAACTTCATTGCCAAATGCTCTCTCAAAAGAAACTCTTAGGCAAACACTTGCAAATCCATTAAGAGTTTCTCCATGGACTTCAATTGTAATATCCTTCTCTTCAAGAGAGAATTCTTCTTTCTTTCTTCTCATTCAAAGAGATTGATTAAGGGACTGAGGGTCTCTTAAGTTGTAAGGATTCCTGAGCACAAGGGATGGGTTGTCCCTGTGTGGTTCAGACTTCGTAAACAGATTTTTACAAAGGGAGTGGAAAATCTCAAGTGGGTTGCTTGAGTACTAGACGTAGGCACGGATTTTGCCGAACAGTATAAAACTGTGTTTGCATTCTTTCTTCCCTTATCTCATTTATTTTGTTGCAATCAATTTTGTCTTGCATGTTTAAAGAACATTATTAAATTGATTGCTGTTTCTTCTGCATTCTAAGTCTATCCCTCTTAAGTTATTGAGGCCACTGGTCCAACAAGAAGTGGAAAAATAGTAAGAAAAAAGGAAAAATATTTATATTAATATTATTGAAGAATGTGACATTTCATTGTTTGTTAAAATTTTGATCCGTGGATATTAATTTGTCTCAGTTTATACGTGAAATACTAACACGTGATTTGTCTTACCTATAATATTTCTATATGTACATTTGATTAAAAGGAATCACTTATGATTTCGATAATTAAATTATTAAAATATTATGCATGATTATTGAGTATATGTAATCTAAATGATTAGGCACATATTAATTAATAATTTTAAAATAGGAACCAAAAGATATCATATTCATAATTCTTTATTATTATTGTTTATGATATTTCTTGTCATATTTATATTGATTAATATTATCATTGTGAGTAAATATATTCATGTTATATATTGTGACTATAAATATGCAATATTTAGAATCATTGGTTGATTGGTATTGTATGGAGAAAATTACTGATGATTATATGTTATAATACACATATTATGTTATATATATATATATATATATATATATATATATATATATATATATATATATATATATATATATATATTCATAATGTGCTCTTGTAGTAGTAATGTCAAGAAAAATAACTCATGAAAACATTTTGTATACCCATGGAAAAACAAATTATGAAACTCACTTTTGACTGATATTGCTCCATTCATTGAAGATGATGGAACTTACAAAGGAGCGGAGGGGGGTGAATTGGTTCTAAATCAAATCAAATAAAACAATTAGAGTTTTGAAAAACTTTCTTTTCCAATGATCGTATTACAAACTTTTGTTAAAACCAATATTTAATCAATCACCCTTAACACAAAATCCTTTCGTTAAAGTTCTTATTCAAAAAGATATTTTCTTTAACCTTCAACAAATTGATTAAGAATACAATGAGAAAGAAAAATAAGATCAAGAGAAGATGTGCACCAGTTTTTATACTAGTTCACTTTTCATCTCTAGAGAAGTTATTTTAGTTATCTAACCCAACCCGAATTAGATTTTCACTACGCGTATAGAATTATTACAAGCAATCACAATCAATCTCAGTTCTTACCCCAAAAAAAGAGACTAAGGTACCCAACCCTCTAAGGTCCTTTGTGAATAAGAGCCTAAGAGAAACATATCCTTAGCCCAAACTAGAAAAACCTATTCTAACATGCCTTCAGAAATTCATGCATATGCTAACAACATGTAAAACACAAGAAAAACTTGAGTCAAAGAGAGAAACAACCTAATCAATCACACGAAAGAACCTTTGCTTTAGTGAAAGAGTCTCTTCTTGATCTCACAAGTAAGACACAACTCACTTTTTACCAAGAGAGCTTCAGAAAAAATGAAGTATAGAAGTTGTGAGTCGCACACTAATTCTAAGAAATTTTTCTTCTCTCTTTTTTATTCATAAAAGTGAGAACACAAGGTGGTTATTTATCGAGAAAATAGTTATAATCGCCTGTAATCAATTAAATATCCAATGTAGTTGATTATTTCGAAGAAGTAATCGATTATATTATCATTTAAATTGATTAAAGTGTTCTTCCCAATATCTGGAAATCTTTCAAGAACAATGTAATCCAATTAGATTCTTGATGTAATCGATTAAAGAGTTCTCAATCACTTCTGGGAACACCTTTAAGAATGTAGTAATCGATTATGATCATCTAGTAATCGATTAAAACAGAGACTCGTGAAAAATCAAACATGATCTCAACTAATTTATGTAATCAATTATGGTTAACTAGTAATCGATTAAACTGAAACTAGAATATCTCTGCAAGCTACAAACACTTGTGTAATTGATTACGATTAGCCTTGTAATTGATTAAAACAGAGAGTTTTATGCATTGAAAATTTTTTTAACTTTAGAAACAATCTTCTTACCTCTACATGATGATGCATGATGTACATATGAAAAGATAAAGACTAAGATGCAATAATCAATACAAATGTCACTCAAAGAGTTGGGCATGTAAAAAGGAAAAAGTTCTTAAAGCTCCAAAGCTTAGTCTTCATGTTGCTCCCCCTATCTCTATCAATCTCCCTCTTTTTGGCTTTGATGATGCCAAACTTGAATTACCATTTGAGTGCATTTGGAGAGTCTTGAGAGTAGAGACTTTCCTTAAAAAAACCTGAAAGTTTCTGAACACTAAGAGAAGTGTCAAATCATATCATCATCATCATTAAGTAGAGTTGTATACGAATGTATGTATGCAATGTACTACTTCTTCCTAATGCAATGCTAATGCAATGTTTCTCCCCCTTTTGGCATAAAAAGGCCAAAAAGTCACAACTACTCATAGAGTAAACAAACAAATATATGATGTGAATAGGGAAAAGATCATAGCATTTCATTCATAGAAAAATATTGCAACTTAATCATTACAACTATTATAAGAAAGCATAACTACTTAATCAAACATCACAAAACAAGTAATCAAAGATAGAGAAACATAATTAAACATAATCAAAAAGGATAATTAGACAACAAAATCAAGCACTTAAAACACAACTAAGCTTCATCCTTATCAGGGTTAAGCAGGTTGCTAAGGGTCAACCTAGTCTCAATGTTTTCCAGCCAAGTAGTTATATTCTCCAACTAACTATGAACTTCAGTTGAGTGTTCTTGATGGAGGGGAAGCATAGCATCCATCTTCTGAATCATAAGTGACTCAAAAAGACTCCATTAATGTGCAAGCTCTTGCGGAGCTTCAACTTTAGCATCTTCTTCCATCTAGTCAAAGTTTCCAGCTGCCGGCTCTCCAACCATTATCCATTCATCATCAATAAATCTCATCCCAAGCTTCTTGAGATGCCTTTCGGTGATCTCACTAGATGCTTTAGTAAAGTCCACAATCTTATTAGAGACATCAATATTGAAGTACTCAATGAAAGGGGTGTAGAAAACCTTGACTAGCTTTGGATAAAAAGTTCCTTTCATTTGTACCAGCTTTGACAATCTTCCAACATAATAGGAAAGTTGAACCCTTGATGAGAGAACCATTCCAAGTCCAAAAACTTGGGAATCCTCACACTTTTTACTCATATATCATCTTGTAGTCATTTTTCTTGCTTCCATTTGTGAACCATGTGTCCAAATGGTTGAGAGCAACTTGTGAGTATTCACCTTGCTTCCTCTTGGAGGTTTTTTCTTTCTTCTGTGTTCTTGAAGGATTGTTCGCCATCTTGAAGAGGAGACAAAGGGTTTGAGAGAAGAAGATGTTTGGGTTCAAAAAAGGGTGGTAACAAGAGGTTTTAGAGGAGGTGTTGGTTTGATTTGTGGATAGGTTTGGGTTGGCTTATAAAGAAAAGTTGAGGCCTTTTGGTTAGTTGAGAAATGTGGTGGGAGTATATGCAATAATAATGGTGGTTGATGAGGTGAAGACGAAGAGATGTAATGGATTACACACAGAAAAACACGCAAGTAATTGATTAAAATTACATAGTAATCAATTAAATTGACCTTTGTCTTCACCCAAAACCAAAAGCTGATATAAGTAATTGTCGCAACGTGCCCTTTTGCGGGCGAGCGAAGGCGAGGCACACGGGTGCGCTTTCCAAAGGAGGAAAGATGCGCGGAGTCGCCACCAACGTTTATTTGTGGAAAACGTCGGAAAAACCGAAGGAAACCGGTCAAAGTGAAAATTCAAAGTTCGGGAGTTGTATTTACGTTTGAGGAAGGTATTAGCACCTCTCACGTTTGTCTCAAAGGACAACAACCTATTTTTAGAATTGTGGAAATTGTATTACCTTAACTTTTATTTCTTTTTATTTTTTGAGGTTGACAAAAGTGGGGCTTTTGCTTCTACGTACCCCCCATCGAAGAGGAAATCAGACCTACGTAGTTCTTTCTTAAGGGTGAATCAAGCGATTCTTTTTACTTGAATTTGTGATCGTCTTAAGGCGTTGGACCTTAAAAATGATCCTTTTTACTTGGTAAGAAACTGAAATGATAAACTTTCAAAATCCTATTTTTTGTGGACGAGCTTGACTAGACGAGTTGATTTTAGCCTTAGTTTCACTTTAGTTATTAGTCAATTCAATTAAGAATGAGAAATCCCAAAGAGAAAACATCCGATTTGATTTTTCCGCTTCATTTTACTAAAAGATATTTTTTATTATTATATTATTATTTTACCTCTTTTTTTATTTCCAACGTGGTTACAGCACGACCGAACGGTCGGAATTCATTTTAACAGAAATTAAGGGATGATACAATTCAAATGATCGGTGGAAATTTATTTTATTTTTAGATTAGGCAAGAAATGACTTAAATAAATGACTGAAGCACGTCAAAAGGGGGTATAGAAAGCGAATGAAAACGAGAATAAAAATACATGAAACAAAATGTGGATCACCACGGGTACATAGAATGAATTGAAAACCGAAGAACGAATGATGAATGTCGAAGAACGGTTGAAAATCCTCGCGTAATTACTCACGGAAACGTTACGGAAGCGCCTCGGCTTGGATTTTCTTCACGGAAACAATTTTCCTCAGCAATTTTGAGAGAATAAGAAGTATCAAGAAGGCTGAACCCCTTCTCCCTTCACTCCTCCCCCAATTTATAGCAAAATAGAGGAGGAGCTTGCCACCCAGCTCGCCCAGGCGAGCAAGGTTGCTTCCTCCAGAAGCAACAGCCTTCTGGAGGAAGAATCTGGACGGCCCAAGTGGGCCTGATTGCTATTTGTACCCCCTTTTTACTAAATACACCCCCCTTTACCTTTTTTGGTAATTCTTTTTCCGTAACATTACGAAAAATTACGAATTTCGTAACGATACTTATTTTCCTTCCGCAAGGTTACGAATCCTTGCGGATTATGTATCTACTCTTTTTTAGCTTTTGAAGAAGTTACGAAAACTCACGGATTGCGAAAAAACACCTCCTTTCGACTTCCGTCACATTACGGAATTTTCACGGATCGCGTAAGCCTACTTCCTTTTGATTTTCGGCACGTCTCGGGACTTCACATATTGTGCAACAAAGGGTGCCAAATATCTCGAAGCGGCCAATCAAAGGTTGTATATCATCAAATAATAATCCCCGGACGAAATTAAGGTATGACAGTTGCCCCTCTTTACTTACCTCTCATCGGAGATAAGAGGAAAGCAAAGATAAGACACTGATTTCGTCCGTCCTGCCCTTCCCGTGATGACGACTCTTGTCTCTACTCCTTTTTTCTGCACAACACAAAACAAAATACAAACAACAACAAGAACAACGAATACAATATACATATACACACATACACATGTTTGGCAAAGGAACCGATCCAGAAAATAACAGAAACACATATTTCCCAGTCACCAGAGGCTCCGCGCTTGATAACGGAGGACACATGAACAGTGCTAGGAAATGAATTCATGGATCTCCGAATAAAAGTGGAGAATGGAGAATTGGCGAACAGCGCTACGCATAACTTCGCGGGGTTCCAGACTCGAAGGTGGAGGATGCATGAATAGCGCTAGGCAATAACATTCATGGGGCTCCGAAAAAGTGGAGAATGGAAAATTGGCGAACAGCGCTACGCATAACTTCGCAGGGCTCCAGACTCGAAGGTGGAGGATGCATGAACAGCGCTAGGCAATAACATTCATAGGGCTCCGAAAAAGTGGAGAATGGAGAATTGGCGAACAGCGCTACTCATAACTTCGCGGGGCTCCAGACTCGAAGGTAGAGAGTGCATGAACAGCGCTTGGCAATAACATTCATGGGGCTCCGAAAAAGTAGAGAATGAAGAATTGGCGAACAGCGCTACGCATAACTTCGCGGGGCTCCAGACTCGAAGGTGGAGGGTGCATGAATAGCGCTAGGCAATAACATTCATGGGGCTCCGAAAAATTAGAGAATGGAGAATTGGCGAACAGCGCTACGCATAACTTCGCGGGGCTCCAGACTCGAAGGTGGAGGGTGCATGAACTGCGCTAGGCAATAACATTCATGGGGCTCCGAAAAAAAAGTGGTTGGCAGGACCGAACGGTCCACCGGGTTTTTCCACCTGAAAGGCAAACATACTTTTTGCAAAGAAAAATAAATCATTCGCGAGAGCACCATATCTTAAAGAAACAATATACTTGTGCCAAGGGTAATCTTCCTTGTAACCGAGAATGAAGGGCAGGATGTCAACTTTTAGCTTTTAAATGAACATGCAGGGGAAACATCGGGCTAAGCTGAAAATAAATCACTCATAGTGTATAAAACTCACGCAGGCAAGTGTTTTATCCTATTCCCAAACCATAACTGCACCATGATTTTATTTTGCACACGATTTCCTATCTAATCAAAGATCAAAAGTATGATCACGGACCAATAGGATTTTCTCGAGGGTAGTGTTTTTGGAGAGGAAGCTGGGTGTTTCGATCTTTTCCTCTTTGTTCATGTGGGGTGGGATATCGCCAGTCGAGAAGACCTTGAATGGCAATCTGAAGGGAAGAGACACCAACAATGGGTTTTCCTTTGCCGACAGTCACTTATCTTGCCGAGAATTTATCTGGTCTGAAGATCTTCCGTTCTCTTTCTTTTATTGATCGAGAATTTCCTCTTTTTCCTTTTTACTTCCTTTCGATCTTCGATCGGGAATCCTTCCTTTTCTTTCTTTTGTTCTTTTCTTTGTTTTCATCTTTTTCTTTTTTCTTTCTTTCCATTTCTTCCTTTTCTTTCTTTTCACTTCTCCTTCTCCATTCCTTTCTTTGGGAAATCGGGTTTTAGCATTCTATTTGCTCTCCCTCGAGGAGATGAGATTTCGCTATCCTTTGCTTTGGGGGAAAGGATGAGGATTCTTTTGATAGGCCAAGGTTCAAAAAATTCTAAGGTTGTGTCTCAATGGGGGCTTTTATCGTGGGAGTCCGATCTTGATATCTGGGGCGAAACAAATTTGGGTGTCAAGGTGTTGGTCTCGGGCCGACCTCCCATATCACTCCATAAGGCACGCGTGACAATGATGATTTGAAAACAATGTGCAAAATTAGTCCTGGCTACATCCAGGTGGGCACTCAAGCATCCCGTTTATGGCATTGTGATACAACGGTTGGGAATTTACACAGACAGACCCAATGTTTCCAAATTATGTTCTTTCATCAGTTCAATGAATTCATCCATTCTTATCTCGGTTTATTCCGGAAAATAATCTCTTAGCATCAGTCTCTTGTTTCCAGAAGATACGTTTGCTCTTTACGAATGATTTATTCTTCTTAACTATAACATGTCGACCTTCGCGGTCTTTCTTTCTTTTTCCTTTTTGTTTCATTTTTATATATTCACAAAATTATACACCTATGGTCCTCTATGAAGAAATTTTTCTTTGTATATCTACACTCTTATACATGACAAACTTTTTCTGTATACGCATTGGAACTCTCTCTCTTTTCGTCACACGGTCAAACCCTATTTACATTCAAAGATCTTTTTCGTTTTTCTCTAACGCACACCTATGGTTCATACAAAAGTTTCTTTATATACACTCGTTGTTCACACACACAAGAATTTCTCTACACGTATTTTTTTATAAAAACCCTTCTATGCACATTTTCCTTTTTCTCTATATACGCAGACATTTTATTCACTACACTTCTCTCTTTTTTTTATCATGATTTTGGTTCATTTTATTTTTAGGACGACGTTCCTAAATGAAAAAATTCTACGCGATTCCAGAATTTCTACAAACACTATTGACAACAACGAAACAAGTACTGACATAATAGCTCAAACGATATGTATGTACAAAACAAAAGTCAATCAACACGAAACAAATGTTAGTCCCTTAGTCAAACAAAAATAAGATGATATGTAACAGGAAAAAAATGGAAACAAAAAAGAAATACGGATCAAGGGATCTCCCAATCATGTGGCTCCGCTCTCTCCTAAGAAATCAAGTAAATCGGTCATCTCCTCATCCTCGCGGGCCTCATCTGCCTCGTCGGGAGCCTCTGCTGGTGCCTCTGCTGGCGCCCCTCCTGCCCGGGCCTCAGGCCAATCTCTGAGCCATGCAACCTCTGCCCTGAACTGATCCGGAGTAGGGCACGGAAAAGAAGTAAAACCCTGGCTCTGCAGGCTGAGGCTCAACTGGTAAAGACAATCATGGGTCTGTACATGCGCCCAGTGGTTGGCCGCCTGCTGGCGAACCAAATGCCGTAAATACTGCTCCGTATCAAATGATCCAACTGGGCCAGCATGATGAGGTGGTGGCGCGTCTGCGGCCTGCGGAGCATCCCCCTGGGCCTGTCTCTGCGTGCAATACTTCTCAATAAAAGCTCGGGTGATGGGCGGCCGAATCACCTTGCTAGGTGCGACGGGGACTCCGAATGACTGGCAGAGTCCTGTGATCAAAGCGGGAAATCCCAGGGCCCTGTTGGACTTATCCGGGTCCAGAGGGTGCCTGGTAGGCGCCATACCTGCAAATAGATAGATGGCATCAGCGATTAACTGAGCCACGTGAATGCTCATCCGTGTCAGGATGGCGTACACCAGCTGACACTTCGGCAGGGGGAGGTCAGAATTATGATCGCTGGGCTAGATGTTGCTGAGCAGCAAAGTCATACAAATCTTAGTCAGGGTGGTCATGTTGGTGCGCATGATCCGCACCCGTCTCCCAGCAGCAGTCCGGGCAAAATCCTGCCCCGGTATACATAGCAACTGGGCGATGGCCTCCTCATAAAACCCATCGGACCGGTTCCTCCTCTGGCCATACTCGCATTCCTGGCCCTCCTCCAGCACTAAAGGGTATCCCAGGAACTGGCTAAGAGCATCCGCATCGAACGGGATCCACTGACCCCTCACCCAGGATCGCATATCTCGCACGCCCTCCTCTGTAGGTCAAGCATTGGCATAAAATTTGAGGACTATGTCTGGGTCGAACTTGGCCATGGGGGTAACCAGTGATGCCCACCGCCGGCGAACTACCTCCTCCTGGAAGTCGGTATACTCGTCGTCCCTAAGCTGGACGCGTCGCTCTCGGAGAAATGACCATCCCTTGATGGCCTCGAAGCACTGCTGGTGCTTAGCGCTCCTAAAACGGTGGCTGTCATATTCAGGAGCGGAACTGGTTCCTTCAGCCGCTTTATCCTTCCTGGATCTCTTTGAGGCAAGCTTCCTCGAGACCATTTCCTGCGAAAACAAACATTTAGAAGTTAGTTTTACAAGATAATGCTTATCTTAACGCAAAAAATGTCATTCTAATCCCTCTGATTTTAGAACGAACTCATGTAACCTATTTATGCACACGCGTATGTGTGGAATATCCTACTATTTATATCAACATAGAGGCCATCCAACACATTCTAATTGTCATACATATATATGCATTTGAAAAGAACATACATTCTCACGCCCAAGACATTGCGTCAAAACTCACACTTAATTATATCCTAAACATTTGCTATTACAAACTAACTACACACATTTGAAATATATATCATACAAATTTTTATTGTTTCACTCACATTTATTTATATTGGCAAGCTATTACATTATGCACACACTTGCATTCAAAAGGGAATTACATGCTATCATACATTCATTTAGGAAGATAATCATTCACACTCGGCAAGGAATTTCATGCCCCTTATATTTACACATATACCTACGTACCATTGAAAAGCATTTCCCACGTTACTTAGGTGCAAAGTATCAAACATGGGGCAGCCCAAATTCAAATAAAAACTCTCACAAGCAAGTCCTAATTTTCTTGCTTTTCTAATTCTAAAACCAAAGTTTGGATTCCTAGCCATGAGTATGTCTTCTTGTATTGAAGCTAAAAAGTTTGGGTTCCTAAACTTGAAATTGCGTTTGGGCACCTATTTTGACTCTCCTATGCTGTCTCTATATATACAAAACCAGTCCCACCATCCCAATTTTGCAAAATCATACCCATATATCATTGGGGCATTTCACCGAGCACTTGGTGGGTGCACATTTGGATATAAATTGCAAGAGAATGTGGCATGCCCCATTGCTTCAGAATACAACATAGGCCTAATGCCTTCTCACACAAACCCTCAACTCAACAAAACAAGCATCAAAGCAAACCAAAATTGCCCCCTAAATATAAGCACGTTCTCACAATTTAGAGCACCAAAAGATGAAGAAAATACTCCAATGGGAAGCAAAAAAAAAACTCAAGGATTGAATACTTACTTGTTGGAGTGAATTAAAGCGTGAAAAGGAAAGCAAAAACTCAACAATGGAAGCTCGGGGGCTGCTATTCTCGTAGTTCCCGTGAGCTTGGGGGTTTTTGAAGTGAGGGGAAAGAGTTTTGGGTGAAGAAAACGTTCCCCCTCCACCCCTTTATAATTTCGTACAGGGGTTGCTCGCCCAGGCGAGCTAACCTGTACTTTTTTTTTTTTTGAGAACCATTAACCATGCCTCCCCCCCCCCCCTTACGGGTTAGCGTTTGCCTACTTGAACCTACTTAAGTTAGAATTAGGCGTCGATTACTTTATTTAAAACAAATAATAGTAATAAAATACTGTGAATTCAAAGGATACTGGGCTGCCATGCAGCGATGTTCTTTGCTTGTCTAGCGCCGGGAAGGGACAACGGTCGGCCGTGACCCTATCCTCCATTTGCCTCCATCCCTAAGTACCTGCAAGCAGGAGACAAACAATACATGGCCAATCGTGACCGGCCATCGTCTTACCTTGGTTGATTTCTGCCGTCAACTCGTCTCGACTTCTGACCATGGCCCAAGATGATTCTGCCCCTGTTACCACAGGATATGCATGTGTATGTGCATGTATGAATGTTCCTAATGCGATGATTTTCTTAGTGAAGACTGGTTAAATTCAATTTTAAATAAGCGTTTGGGGCACCCCATAAACCGAGCGAAGAGGGCTCAGGTTATAACAAACTAAAACACAAGGTTTGAAACCAAAGGGAGGATTGAAACCTCGCCCATCTTTTCTTTTCAAAGAAACGAGACAAATACAGTGAACGGGAATCCCTAGAGGAAATCAAGAAGAACGAGAAAAACTCAGAAATAAAAACATGCAACGGTCCTCTCGATTGCCCCAAACTTCAAGCGTAATATCGTTTAACTACATCGGAGTTCACGGGCGAGGGCAGCTCCTCGCCATCCATGTGGGTGAGTATCAGAGCACCCCCAGAAAAAGCTCTTTTCACCATAAAAGGTCCTTCATAATTCGGGGCCCACTTGCCTCGATTATCCTTAACAGCGTGGGACATCTTCTTCAGCATGAGGTCCCCCTCGTTGAACTTGCACGGGCGTACCTTCTTATCGAATGCGTTCTTTAGCCTTCGTTGATACAGACGCCCATGGCTCATGGCTGCCAAACGCTTACCTTCAATAAGGTTAAGTTGGTCGTAGCGTGCTTGAGCCCATTCCGACTCTTCTAGGCCTGATTCTGTTATTATCCTCTGAGAAGAAACCTCCACCTCAAATGGGAGTACTGCTTCCATCCCATAAACCAAAGAATACGGCGTTGCCCCAGTAGAAGTTCGTACCGAGGTTCTATATCCGTGCAGGGCGAAAGGCAACATCTCATGCCAATCTTTGTATGACACTGTCATCTTCTGAACAATCTTCTTAATATTTTTATTCGCAACCTCTACAGCCCCATTCATCTTTGGCCGATAAGGCGTGGAGTTATGATGCTGGATCTTGAAATCCTCGCACATTTCCTGCATCATCTTGTTGTTCAGATTGGTGCCATTGTCAGTAATGATCTTCCTAGGGAGTCCGTATCGACAAATCAGCTCCCTCTTGATGAATCTGACTACCACACCCCTCGTGACATTAGTATAAGAAGCTGCTTCTACCCATTTGGTGAAGTAATCTATCGCCACAAGAATGAAGCGGTGACCATTCGACGCTTTGGGTTCGATGGCCCCAATGACATCTATTCCCCACATGGAAAAAGGCCAAGGAGCGGACATAACATTCAGAGGATGTGGTGGAACATTGACATTGTCCGCGTATGCCTGACATTTATGACACTTCCTTACATGAGCGCAGCAATCACTTTCCATAGTGAGCCAATAATAATCAACCCTAAGGATTTTTCTGGCCATAGCATGCCCATTGACATGTGTCCCAAAGGAACCCTCGTGGATCTCCTCAATCATGAAGTTCGCCTCTTTGGCATCTACGCATCGTATGAGGGTCATGTCGTGGTTCCGTTTGTACAGGATGGTACCACTCACAAAGAAACCAGTAGCCAATCTCCTCAACGTCCTTTTGTCATTGTCAGAAATCCCTGGTGGGTATTCTTTGTTCTCAACATATTGTTTGATGTCGAAATACCACGGTTTCCCATCCCGCTCTTCCTCTATTGCATAACAATATGCCGGCCTGCCCTGAGATTTGAATTCGATGTACGGCAGATCCCCGTGTAGGGCAAGTTGAAACATGTATGCCAGGGTGGCTAATGCATCAGCCATTTGATTCTCTTCCCGAGGTATGTGGTGGAAAGAAATGTCGTCAAAGTACTTGGCTAACCTCAAGATGTGAGTTTGATAGGGTATCAACTTCGGATCCCTAGTTTCCCATTCTCCTTTCAACTGGCGTATCACCAAAGCTGAGTCTTCATACACCTTGAGTATTTTTACATCAAAATCAATGGCCGCTTGAACCCCGAGGGCGCATGCTTCGTACTCGGCCATATTGTTGGTACAATCAAAACCTAGCCTAGCCGTGAAAGGAATACACTGATCATCCGGGGATACAAGGACTGCCCCTACTCCGTGGCCCAAAGCGTTAGATGCCCCATCGAAGCAAACAATCCATTTGTCTAAGTCCTCGTGCGTCCGCTTCTCTTCAAACAGGGCCATGATATCTTCATCTGGGAACTCAGGGTGCATCGGCCGATAATCCTGGAGGGGTTGTTGGGCCAAATAATCCGCTAAGGAACTTCCCTTTACCGCCTTTTGGGTGACGTAAACGATATCGAATTCAGATAATAGTACCTACCACCTAGCGATTCGTCCCGTGAGGGCCGGTTTCTCAAAGATGTATTTCACGGGATCCATTTTGGAAATAAGCCACGTGGTATGGCTGAGCATGTACTACCTAAGCCGATGTGATGCCCATACCAGAGCACAACAAGTCCTTTCCGGCATTGAGTAATTCATCTCACATGCGGTAAACTTCTTGCTTAGATAGTAGATGACTTGCTCCTTTTTCCCAGAATCATCGTGCTGACCCAACACGCACCCCATAGACTCGTCCAACACGGTCATGTATAGGAAATGAGGTCTTCCTGTTACAGGTGGCATGAGCACCGGGGGGTTCGCGAGACTCTGTTTGATCTTCTCGAAGGCCTCTTGGCAGTCACTGTTCCACAGGACCGCCTGGTTCTTACGTAATAGCTTGAAAATGGGCTCACAGGTAGGGGTGAGTTGCGAGATAAATCTCGCGATATAATTCAACCTGCCCAAGAACCCCCAAACCTGCTTCTCCGTGTGTGGTTCCAGCATTTCAAGGATGGCCTTTACTTTCTTGGGATCTATCTCTATCCCTTTCTGACTTATGATAAATCCTAGCAACTTCCCCGACTTTACCCCAAAGGTGCATTTGGTTGGGTTTAGTTTTAATTGGTATTTCCGCAACCTTCCAAACAGCTTACGCAGATTGACAAGGTGTTCGTCCTCAGTTCGAGACTTGGCAATCATGTCATCTACGTAGACCTCTATTTCCTTATGCATCATATCATGGAACAACGCCACCATGGCACGCTGATAGGTTGCCCCGGCATTTTTCAGCCCGAAGGCCATCACTTTATAGCAGAACGTCCCCCATAGGGTGACGAAAGTGGTCTTCTCTACATCTTCGGGTGCCATCTTTATTTGATTATACCCCGAGAAACCATCCATAAATGAGAAAAGGGCGAACTTGGCTGTATTATCTACCAATATATCAATGTGTGGCAGGGGAAAATTGTCTTTAGGACTGGCTCGGTTCAAGTCCCGGTAGTCTACACACATTCGAACCTTGCCGTCCTTTTTCGGGACTGGGACAATATTGGCCACCCATTCTGGGTACCAAGCTACAGCTAAGAACCCTGCGTCAAACTGCTTCTTTACTTCTTCTTTAATTTTTAAAGACATCTCGGGTCTCATTCTTCGTAACTTTTGCTTAACCGGGGAAGACCCAGGATTCAAAGGCAACTTATGCTGTACAATGTCGGAATCCAGACCGGGCATGTCTTGATATGACCACGCAAAGACATCTTGATACTCTTCAAGAAGGGTTATGAAGCCTTGGCGGATAGGCGCGGTCATACCGGTTCCTACCTTTACTTCTTTCTTTTCCTCCATGGTCCCTAAGTTTACCAATTCGGTTTCTTCTTGGTGAGGCTTTATTTCACGTTCTTCCTGAGCGACCAACCTCTCCAACTCTGGTGAAAGGACGTCCTCTTCCTCCTCTTCGTTCATCATTTGGCTTATATCTCGGTCGAAATCGATCGTCAAACCCTCATCGTTAGGATCCTCAAAGAATCGACCCTCATATCTATACCAAACAAGACAAAATAAACAAAAACACGCAAAATGATATGAGAAAAGGTGGAACTGCAAGAACAGATGAAACAAGATCTCTTTGTTTATTTAATAAGGTAGGTTTCACAAAACAAAAGAGAAAGGAAATCTATAGGCTCTAATTACATTGAATCAACGGTATAGACTTCTGACTGGCTTATGACGCGCCAGTTCCCCACTTGGGAATCGGGGTGGCATGGTTGCACAAAACTTGGTGGGTCTTGAGGGAACTCCTCTTCTATTGCGGCCACCTCCTCCTCGGACACCATTCCAGCACTGGTGAAACACTGGCTAATACGGCCGGGCCATACCCTATCCGCCCGAAGTCTTGATGGCACATTCCTCCTCCCCGGCATCCCGGGTTCATACCTTAATCCATATTTGTATGGATTTCCCTTGATATCGACCACGTCGGCATTTCTAAGGCCGTCCTTGCCTAGACCCATTCCGGGCTCAAATCCGTTCTTGAGCATAACATGTGCCACCATTATGGCCGCGTTGGAGAGAGAAGGTAGCAACAGACTTGGTTCCACAGAGACGCAGCTCACCACTTCGAAGGATTGGAAAGCCGTTTCCAATGATTCTTCCGCCGCTTCTACGTATGGGGCGGAGGAGGGGCAGCTCACTAACATATCCTCTTCACCCGACACTATCACTAAAATTCCACCCACTGCAAACTTCAATTTCTGGTGAAGCGTTGAAGGGACCACTCCCAGGGCATGAATCCACGGTCTTCCCAAGAGGCAGCTATAGGCAGGATTTATATCCATTACTTGAAACACCAAATTGCAAGTGTGGGGGCCTATCTGAATGGGAATGTTGATTTCCCCCATTACTTCCCGCCGAGTACCATCAAAGGCCCGCACCACCATCGAGCTCGGTTTTAAACGTGACGCACTAAAAGGAAGCTTTTCCAAAGTGGTCTTCGGCATTACATTTAAACTCGATCCGTTGTCGATAAGTACCTTTGCGACAACGTGGTCCATACATCTCACCGACACATGTAGAGCCTTGTTGTGTCCTCTCCCCTCAACGGGAATCTCTTCTTCCGCAAACGCGATATAATTATTGGTGGTTATATGATTAACGATGCCTTCGAAACCCTCCACTGAGATATCATGTGCTACATGGGCATCGTTAAGAACCTTCATCTACAGCGCACGATGAGGCTCGGAGTTTATGAGTAGTTCAAGCAAAGAGATCCTTGCTGGAGTTTTATTCAATTGCTCGACTACCTTAAACTCGCTTTGTTGGATGAGGCGGAGGAACTCATGGGCCTCTTCCAAAGTCACGGTTTTTCCTTGAAGTCCCTCTTTCTTTTCGGCTCCTCTTGCCATGGGAGGATCTACTTCCTTCGAGGGGGTGGCTATGTCTGTGGGCTCTTGGACCATGGGCGCCTTCCCTTTAGAGGGAAATTCCACCGGGTGAGGGGAAGCGAACACCCGACCACTGCGGGTTACGCCACTGAGGCCGGTGATGTTGGTTACCTTAGCTGACAAGGAGTCAACTTCGGTTGCAACTCTTTCGCTGAACGCGGGAGGGGTCTACTTCCACGGAACGGCCTTATTACTTTGATATGCAAATGGCGTTGGCTTAGGCGCTGTCCGGGGGTATATGGGTGTGGAGCCGGTCCCTTTCCTAGTAAAACATATCACTAGGGCCTTGGGGGTTAGAGGAACCTTTTTCTCTTCCGACTGCATACAAATTTGTGGTTCTTCCCTCCCTCCTATGGACACTTCAAGCTGCCCCGCTGAAGCAATTCTTCTACCGCGGGATAGGTTTCCATGTCGTGTGACTCCCCGAGGTGAAACAAACATTCGTCCCCTTCGCCTCCGCCACGGGAGACCATACATGCCGCTTGCAGTGATTGGTAGATAAAACGTTTGGAAGTAGCCACCTCTCCTAATCTCCTTGCCCGCGATGGCCCATCTTCTTGGATGGCGTTTACGCTAGCCTTTCCATGACTAGCTAGCGGGTTAGTTTTAACATTTGGGCCTTCTTCTTGAAACGATAGCCAGTCGGCACTGATTAGGTGCTGCACTTTATACTTGAACGGGCGGCAGGAGTCAAGGTTGTGTCCAGGAGCTCCACTATGGTACTCACATTTGGCACCCGGGTCATACCACTTGGGGTAGGGTGGCTGGAAGACCCTCCCGGGTATGGCTACCACCAAATGATTCTCCAATAATGAAGGCCACAATTCGGAGTATGCCATGGGAATAGGAGAAAAGTTATCTTCCGGGAGTGGGCTCTGTGCATTTTTATAGCCCGTGCCGGGGGCCGTATTGTTGACTGGCCGGGGCGTGGCTGGAGTTGTGCGTTGGGCCGGCGTTCTCTCTGCCGCGGGCGGTCCTTTTACTTGAGTCGGGGGGAAATTCCCGGCTCGGATTGAAAAATTTGGGGGATTGGGCTGGTATGAGCTTTGGATATTTTGGGGTGCTTTCATCCACGTTGGGGCGGTGGTGACCGCGTGGGCATCTCCTTCCTTTTTCCTCGCGCCCACTACTGGGGCTCTTCTGTTGTTGTTGGGGGCCATATTGGAAGCATATTCGAACTTGCCTTTTCTTAGTCCGGATTCATTCCTTTCTCCGGCGAAGACGAGATCCGCAAAGTTAGCTGGCATGTAGCCTATCAGCTTTTCATAGTAGAACGTGGGTAACGTATCTACCATAATTGTGATCATCTCCCTTTCCGTCATGGGCGGTACGACTTGGGCTGCGAGATCTCTCCATCTTTGGGCATATTCCTTAATGGACTCATGCTCTCGCTTAGTCATACTCTGAAGCTGGTTCCGATCGGGAGCCATATCCGTATTGTACTGGTACAGCCTAACGAAGGCAGTTGCCAAGTCCTTCCATGATCGGATCTGGGAAGCTTCCAGATTGGTATACCATGCTACAGCTGCTCCGGCCAAACTGTCTTGAAAGAAATGGACCAACAACTTTTCGTCCGCAGAATACGCCCCCATTTTTCGGCAATACATCCGAAGATGCCCCTTCGGACATGTCATCCCTTTGTACTTATCAAAGTCCAGTACTTTGAACTTGGGAGGAATGACAATATTGGGTACGAGACATAAGTCCGCTAGATCCGAGAATGGGTAATTGCCGAGGCCCTCGACTGCTCTCAACCTCTCTTCAAGCGCCTCAATCTTTCCCTTATCTTCCACGAAGGGAACAGATTCTTTTACGGGTGTGGGTGAAGCCGGGATATGGCGGACTATGTTTGGTTGGGGTAGTTCATGGGGGGACAGATCTCTGAGGTGGAGCAGGGGACCGAGATGGGTATCTCCTTCCTCATCGTCTTGCCCGGGATAGTCGTCATAAGGTGGGAGCTGCCCCTCGAAAGTAGGGGCTTGGCTTAAATCTTCCGGGGTGGCACGGGGAGTGAAGTCCGGAGGCAAGCCATAAGGATAAGCTTACGGGCTATACCTTCGACCAAACACTACCGTGTTTCTGTCTCGGCCCGGATTTAAGGCGGGCTCCAGCACCGGCTTTGCTTCCCTAAATGTACTGGAGGCGGTTGCCATGGCTTTATCCTCTATAGTTTTCTGAAGTTTTAACATGACCTCCGAGATGGAAGCCATTTGATCTTTTAAGGCCGATAGATCGGCCTTCATCTGTTCCTGCATGCCCTCTTCAGTATCCATTTTTCTGGATCGAGTGTTATAGGGGTGCCTCTGTGCTTTCTTAGTTATGATGAAATTCCTAAAGAAATAAACAACAGTGAGTATGCCACCAAAACATGAATATGCAAATGAATGATCGGAGCACTTGGATCCACCCCAAGGTTTTTTAGATAACATGATAAGTTCAGAACTTCTCATTTTATAAAAAGAACAAAGTTTTCATCTAGCCAAGATTATACAAAGGTGTTACAAGAGAACCTAACGGTTTCTAATTATGTGGGCCATCAAATCTATCATGTGTTGACAGTAATTGATTAGCCCTTGAATCTCCTCGGGGGCAGTACACACTTCGGCCATGGCTTTTGCTTTGGCTAATAGACGCGGGAGGTCTTGACTTCCATTCAAGGTCAAAGCGAACCTATCCATCCACATAGTCGCTTCTTGAGGCAATGCATCAATCACCCTCCCTCTTGCTTCTTTTTCGGCGTACACTTGTGCAAGATCCTCCACTAGCTTTTGTTCATGGGCCACAGACTGGTTCAACTCTTCCTTGTATTGCCCTATGATAGCTAGCATGCTTTGCTCCGTGGCTTCCAAGTGTTGAGCCAAACTCCTCTTGGATCTTGCGCACGCAGCTAACTCTTCTTTTAAGATCATGCCATGCACCCGTGACCGGTCTCTTTCCTCTCTTCGGAGCTTGAGCTCATTGTTGCTACCCCACAATGCTCCTCGGAATTTCTCTTGGCCGTATTCCTCCTTGCGGGCCCTTTTAGTTTCCTATTCAAGGGCTCTTGCAGTGGCCGCGTTTTCCTCCTGTAACTCGGTGCACTCTTTCCGGATGCCTCTAAGCTCCTTGTCTTTCTTCAACGGACTTCTCCACGCCTTGTGGACTCTTTGTATCACCTTGAGACTTTGCGCGCCTAGATCCCTCACAAGGAAAGGTGAGAGACTTTCTTCGGTTGGCGCTCCCCTCATGGGGTACCCTAGCTGTCTTATGGCGAGTGCGGGATTATAATTAATACAATCCCTAGTCCCTATCAATGGAACATTAGGGTAGTCCCCACACGAGAAGAGAACTCCTTCCTTGCCTTCCTTCCAACGAGGAAACCAATTGATTGCGTTGCCTCCTATTCCAGCCAAATGTTGGTCCCAATCGACTCTTCCTTTTTCGGCGCAAGAGCGATAGCTTTGAAGCGGACACGGGTGTCTTGTGTCTTGTTGGAATAGGTGTGAAACCAACCACACACAGAGAGCGGGTAAATAACAGACAATCCGTGCACTGTTTTTCTCACATCTCCGGTCAAAGGTATCAAACAAATCTGCCAAGATAGCCACCACTGGACTCTCCTTGCCATGGTGATATGCGAGGAAAGCATCAATGGCGGCTAAGTCCTCCAAACCGTCCATGTTCGGAAAGAGGACAACCCCAAAAATCAACAAAGCTAGTATATCCGCAAATGGGCCCCACTTATCTTGGCTCGCCATATCCCTTGCCTTGCCTTCCAAGTATTTCCATGGCAGGCCCACTACGCCGTTGCGAGTTTGCTTCATGCGATCCAACTCTCTTGCTGAATCCCCGACCACAGCTGCAATCTTGCTCAAGGAGGGAAGAAACCCGGAGAAAAGATACGGTTTTCTCCCCCCAAGAGGGCATCCTAGTATCTCCTCAAACTCTTCAATAGTCGGTACCATTTGGAAGTCCCCAAACGTGAAGCACCTCAACGGTTGGTCATAGTATTGGGCGAGGGATACGACAGCTTCCGTAAATACCTCCGCCGCGGTCAAATCTAGAATCTTTTCGTACACTTTGCGAAAGGCTTGCCTTTGGGGAGGTCCCATCAATCGTCCCAATTCCTTGAGGCTGGTGACATCTAGAATTTTAACCTTGACTTGATAAAAGCTTTTGCCGTTTTGATTTGTCCCCATCATTTACCTAAAAAAGGGGTGGATCAAGACTCCGACATGAATGATGCAATGCGTATGCATGAAACGAAAAGAAAACAACACAAAGGGGTAATTCACACATACGAGACCGCAGGGATCCAATTTTAATGCTACGTTTTGGGCATGATGGCGCCTCAACATAGTATTAAAAAGGTCATGTATTACTCTAAAGAAACCAAACATCACTAGCAAAACTACAAACTAGTTCTATTTACCAAAAAATGCATGAGAACGAATGGCACGGAGCGTGTTTGCTCTTTGCCCCTATTTGGGAACCTATAGGACAATATCTAGGGGTCTCTAATAACTACTCCCCAACAATTCATAACTCACACGGTTGTTTTCTAGAGGTATCATCACTCAAGATAATAATATTGTGGCGGTATGGAATACCAGCGACAACACATTATAAAGAGAGAAAGCTCTAGACGAGGTTTCACTATTATCAAGCAAGTCGGAGACCTAGCATGATGATAGATTCACCTCCACTCCTTAAATTCCCATGAACCCGGGTATAGGGCCCCTTTTTTACTCAAACCCGTGGGTGCTTAGAATGCAGTGTAAAGAATGCGAAATAGACAACAGTTATTTACATTTTACACAGTTCAACAAATGCACACACGAAGTTTCACAAATCCACAATTCCTTAAAATAGGCCTAACTCACAAAAAGGTCCCCAGTGGAGTCGCTAACTGTCGCAACGTGCCCTTTTGCGGGCGAGCGAAGGCGAGGCTCACGGGTGCGCTTTCCAAAGGAGGAAAGATGCGCGGAGTCGCCACCAACGTTTATTTGTGGAAAACGTCAGAAAAACCGAAGGAAACCGGTCAAAGTGAAAATTCTAAGTTCGGGAGTTGTATTTACGTTTGAGGAAGGTATTAGCACCTCTCACGTTTGTCTCAAAGGACAACAGCCTATTTTTTAGAATTGTGGAAATTGTATTACCTTAACTTTTATTTCTTTTTATTTTTTGAGGTCGACAAAAGCGGGGCTTTTGCTCCTACGTACCCCCCATCGAAGAGGAAATCAGACCTACGTAGTTCTTTCTTAAGGGTGAATCAAGCGATTCTTTTTACTTGAATTTGTGATCGTTTTAAGGCGTTGGACCTTAAAAATGATCCTTTTTACTTGGTAAGAAACTGAAATGATAAATTTTCAAAATCCTATTTTTTGTGGACGAGCTTGACTAGACGAGTTGATTTTAGCCTTAGTTCCACTTTAGTTATTAGTCAATTCAATTAAGAATGAGAAATCCCAAAGAGAAAACGTCCGATTTGATTTTTCCACTTCATTTTACTAAAAGATATTTTTTATTATTATATTATTATTTTACCTCTTTTTTGATTTCCAACGTGGTTACTGCACGACCGAATGGTCGGAATTCATTTTAACAGAAATTAAGGGATGATACAATTCAAATGATCGGTGGAAATTTATTTTATTTTTAGATTAGGCGAGAAATGACTTAAATAAATGACTGAAGCACGTCAAAAGGGGGTATAGAAAGCGAATGAAAACCAGAATAAAAATACATGAAACAAAATGTGGACCACCACGGGTACATAGAATGAATTGAAAAGCTCAGTTTGAGGTACTTACCCGTTGAAGACTGAAGAAAACGAAGAACGAACGATGAATGTCGAAGAACGGTTGAAAATCTTCGCGTAATTACTCACGGAAACGTTACGGAAGCGCCTCGGCTTGGATTTTTTTCACGGAAACAATTATCCTCAGCAATTTCGACAGAATAAGAAGTGCCAAGAAGGCTTAACCCCTTCTCCCTTCACTCCTCCCCCTATTTATAGCAAAATAGGGGAGGAGCTTGCCACCCAGCTCGCCCAGGCGAGCAAGGTTGCTTCCTCCAGAAGCAACAGCCTTCGGGAGGAAGAATCTGGAAGGCCCAAGTGGGCCTGATTGCTATTTGTACCCCCTATTTTTACTAAATGCACCCCCCTTTACCTTTTTTGGTAATTCTTTTTCCGTAACGTTACGAAACTTTACGAATTTCGTAACGATACTTATTTTCCTTCCGCAAGGTTACGAATCCTTACGGATTATGTATCCACTCTTTTTTAGCTTTTGAAGAAGTTACGAAAACTCACGGATTGCGAAAAAACACCTCCTTTCGACTTCCGTCACATTACGGAATTTTCACTGATCGCGTAAGCCTGCTTCCTTTTGATTTTCGGCACGTCTCGGGACTTCACATATTGTGCAACAAAGGGTGCCAAATATCTCGAAGCGGCCAATCAAAGGTTGTATATCATCAAATAATAATCCCCGGACGAAATTAGGGTATGACAGTAATCAATTAAAATGCAGGCATAATCAATTAAATATGCCAGAAAAACTCCCCTGAGGCCTTTATAATTGATTAAAACATAAGGTAATCGATTAAAAAAGAACACAAAGGCAAAAGAAGCCATAAACCATAACATGTAATCGATTAAAACGAGGCAGTAATCAATTACAACAAAACATAACACCAGAAAAAGCTTTAAGCCAAACATGTAATCAATTACAACATAGAACCTTAAACCATATCACCACAAAATAAATCATGGTAATGGATTAAATCATGGGGTAATCGATTAAAATAGAAGGTTTCAAAAATTGATAACCACACAACAACACAGTGTAATCGTTTAACACGAGAGAGTAATCGATTAAAATAGTGAAAAACACAAAATGATAAAGTAAAATATGTATGTTTTAAAAAAAAAATTCAACCACATATCAGCATATCAACATACTAAGATATTACTGAAGAAAATAACAAACATAGAGAGCATATATAACAAGCTACATGTACTAAAACATAACATCATCCAACACTAGATCCATCTAAGATACCTAGTTCATTCCTAATAAAGAAGAACTTATCTCTAGCAAGAGGTTTAGTAAAGATGTCAGCTAGATGATGTTCACTATCATCAAACTCAATGCAACAATCACACTTTGATGCATGATCTCTAAGAAAATGGTGTCTTATCTCTATATATTTGGTTCTAGAACGCATAATAGGATTTTTAGATAGATTAATAATACTTGTGTTGTCACATTTCAAAGGAATGTGACCAAGGATTATGATGCAATCCAAACCATGGAAGCTTGGTTTGGATTGTTCCAAAAGCAAATTCAAGAATACCATTGTTAACCTTCAAAGAACACAAGATAGAAAAATAGAAATGATGAAGAAGCTAAAGAAGATGAATAGAACGACACCATGATCCATGGAATATTGATATGTCAAAGGAGGATTCACCACAAAGGAATAGCTTCCTTGATAAGAATCAATAATGTTTTCATTCAAAAACCAAAGAGGCTAAGCTCTCTCTAAGTACAAGCTTAATTTCAATTATGTCAAAAGTTCCTACAATTAAGAGTTTCTGAGTATTTATAGAACTAGGCTTAAGAAGATAACTAAGCCTCTAATAAGGCCTATTTACATCAAGCTCAAGACCATTACACAAATAAACAAGAATTAAGAATTTTCAAAAATACATGTTGAAGGTTTGCGCTAAGCCAGACATCTCACGCTAAGCCCAATTCTCCTCGAGTTGGATGTCGCGTCCCTAAATAATGATTGGTTTAATAGTAATAAATTAAATAGCATAAACCATGGGAAATTTTTTTTTCTTCTTTTTTTTCTTTTTCTCTCTCTTTTTTTTGTACTATTATTCATTTCACGGTAATTAAATTCAGAAGGAAACTTATCACTATAGAGTCCTGAATGGCCAGTTCACAACTCTATTCGGAGTCATTTCTTTCTGATCACTCATAATCCCCAAACTATTTTTCTCTTTCAAAACATACCAGCCATCATTTTAGGTCGTCAAGTGAAAAATAATAAGATACGGTCGGTAAACTCTTTTCAAATAAAATTTGTTAACACTTCCTTTTCAAATAACAAGATTAAACATAATTACATTCATCATCTAAAACTGTCCAAAATATGGGAGTTTGAAAATAACATAGTGACATCCAGAGCAAAGGTAACAACTGTGGTGGCTTCAGCCACAATATATACAACCATCAAAATTTCTATACAATAGGTCTACCCACCCAAAAATCAAAAGAGTAAACCTAGCAGTCTGAACTAGATACACCCACCCACAAAAAGTATGTACGCCTAGTCTAAGGAGCCGTCTGCTATGATGAAGAGTCATCACTATTCGCTGTCCCTACAGGGCCGCTCTCCTCTGTAGAGTCTGCCTCAGATGCAGACACAACATCCTCTGGAGAATCAACATCAAGGAGTGGGTCCTCATCATCCTCAAGTAAGTAAAGGGCATCCATAGCAGGTTCAGGGGGTAACTCCTCTGGGTCTTCTTCAAGATCCTCTTCAGAGGATGATACCTCTATCACTTGAACCGGCTCAACTAGTCAATATGGAGTAGGTGTAGGTAGTATCCACTCCACAGACTACTGAAGTGTGCGTGCGGGTTCCTCCGGATGTACTAATGAAGTAGCAGTAAGTCGAATTGTGCCACGGAATCGGCACCTCTCATTGCCTTCGAGGTTCTCCCAAACACCCTCAAGGCACTCCATCACCACACGATCATGGATCAACTGCGCTGCCATTGCGATCTACAAGAGATAAAAGAAAGAGGGTAGACTCTTTCACAAGAAATCTAACTACACAGGTAACATACAATGCGTCCCATAACAGCTACGCATAGTCAGAATGTCTTTTTCAAGGGATTTCCTCTCTGGTAATCGATTACCAGTGCCCAAACACGAATTACACAGCTTTTGCACATGGAAATCTACAAATTACACTGTGTAATCGATTACACCTAAATGGTAATCGATTACCAGTGCCCTATCTCCCTGTGTAATCGATTACACCCAACTAGTAATCGATTACCAGTGCCCTATTACTCTGTGTAATCGACTACACACCATTGGTAATCGATTACCAGAGGCCATTTAACATCCTATCTCCATTTTTAAGCCCTGTAATCGATTACACACGCTTGGTAATCGATTACCAGAGGCTAATTTTCCAAATACCACCCAAGATACATAGCTGGCCAGCCACCACACAAGCCTCCTTGCTTTGTGGACTTTGTTCTTTTATTGGTTGACTGCCAGGAGCACGCCTTTGTAGGTACATCACAGGTTCTCACTGAATGACTATGCCCGGGTTGGGCCGGGATTGGTCAAGCATGGTTTTGGGCAACAGCACCCCACCTGACGTCCCCAAGGTCTCCTGACCCCCGCGACATATCTCCAGGTACCACTCTGTGGTCAACAAACAAAAGTAGGAAGATTGACTCTTCCACGCTTTCTCACATCAAGCTTAGTGGATTATGGGGTACCCGTCATATGTGGTACTAGGTGGCGATCAGGCGATGGCGCAAATCAACTCTCCCACTTCCACAAGTCAAATATAAACCGACCATCCCCGGTTGCCCACCTTTCAACTGAGCTCACGCACTCCTGCGTAGCCCTTATCCTCGTTCCTCTCAGCATCGGGTCCCCATCAACCCCTCCAAGCTTCCACAATATTCAAGCAATTCAATTCCAAATATCATGAAACTACCCTCAACCAAGAAAACAAAGTAGAGGCAGAAAACTCTACCCAAAACACATTCAAATACCACAACTTTCCTTACTCATATACCCCAGTAACATTCTCTTTGTTCTGATTCGTTAACCGTTGGATCGCCTTGAAACTTTTACTGGAGGTTCCTAGTACATAAATCTACATTTTGACCGTTGGGATCTACTAGACAATGTCTGGAACCCGATATGTACTACTCTTCCCATGACTAGCAATGCCAACCATTTTTCTGCACTATGTTACAAAAAAAAAAAACTGCTGCACAATTCAACAGCATTTTTCTGCATAATAGGGCAGATTTCGAAATCCAACTTGCCCACATCCAATTTTGCTCAAATTGGATCCTACAAGTCCTAAATCATGTATAAGTCATATTTAAACCAAAAGCAAGCTTCAGATCAAGGTAAATCAAAATCTAGGTATCCAAAACCCATCAATTGAGTGACTTTTCAAGGTTTGAGAAGTGAAAATGAGAATGGGGTAATTTTGGGGTAAACTCTCATCTCAAACAAGTCTATAACATTAATTTAGACTTGCTCAAACTGGTTTTAAGGTGAAAACCCCAGCCATTCAAAATTTGACCTCTCAACACCCAATTTACCCTAGAAATGGCTCTCCTATTTCACATTTGTCAGTCATTTTTCTCATTTGCTCTGCCCAATCTTTCCTACAAGTCCTAATTGACATTTTAAACAAGGATCAACCCACTTTAAACTCCAATTTTCACTAACCCCAAATTTGGCTTTCAAAACCCTCAAAATCTCA
>NC_038253.2:25284606-25284984 GCF_000004515.6 Glycine max
ATTTAACCCTAAGTAACTCTCCCCATCATATCTACCAATTTCTATACACAATTTTAGCATTACAAAATATCACAAAGCATCATCATAAAACCCTAAAACGGAATGGGTAGCTTTACTCACATCAAACATGTCAAGTTTAGCATGATTTTCAACAAATTCCTTCACAAATAATTACTCTAAGGCAATAACCTAGTAGAACTACCCATCATAACTCCCAAAAACCCAATACCCACGAATTTCATGTGAGAAGAAGTCCACCCATACCTGAAATTCGAAGCCCCACAACGTAGAGATGTGCTTCCCGACTCCGAAAATGGCTTCTCCTTGCAATATGCGAGTAGAAATGATGAGCAATATTGGAGCTTCAATGGAGGCACA
>NC_038253.2:25285084-25304868 GCF_000004515.6 Glycine max
CTGAAGGAAGAGAGAGAGGAATTTGGCTCTTATTTTAAAGAAAGATTTTCTCTGTCCTTTTTCTAAAAGCAATGCCACATGTCTCATTTTGAGTGGAGCAAAAGGGTCCACTTTTGTTCTCTTGATGTGACTTCATACTCAGCCACAAGGAGAGAAAAATTTGACCTTTTGGATGCTGAAATTTTGCCTCGGTTTGTGTGCCGCCTCTCTGGTTCCAGTTCCTCGCGTTTCTCTGCATCCGTCGGGGCCCGTTTTCGAAAGTAGGCAATATATATATCAAAATGCTCAGAATGAGACCCTGAGCGTGGTTCAGAGGTTGGTTTTGTTAAATTTTTAGTTGCACGCAAAACGATAATTTTAGACTAATTAATTGCGAATTAATCTATAACTGTCCAGTTATGGATTACTCTTCGTTAATTAGTCTAACCCGCGTATCTTTCCCCCAATGTACATACTTCTACCAAGAATATATATATATATATATATATATATATATATATATACACACACTGAATAATACATATATATATCATTATTTAAAATGTAACACTTACAAAATTCCGGGTAGAAATTCTAGGATGTCACAATACTCCCACCCTTTAAGGAATTTTGTCCCCGAAATTAACTACTCTAGGAATAAACTTGGGTACAATTCTCTCACCCTATCCTCTAACTCCCAGGTTGAATCACCCTCGTCGGGTCCCCACTGCACTTTCACCAACGCGATCTCTTTTCCTCTCAACGACTTCATTCTTCGATCAGTAATCTTCTGAGGTTGTGCTTTATAAGTGAGGTTATCCTTCACTTGTACTTCATCCAGTGCAAGTACATGTGATGGATCCGGGTTGTATCATCTCAGTTGAGAGACATGAAACACAAGGTGCAAGTTCGATAAGCTCGGAGGTAAAGCGATTTGATAAGCTACAGGCCCAACCTTCTTCAAAATTTGATACGGACCCAGATACTTGGGCATCAGCTTCCTAGATTTGAGAGCTCTCCCGACTCCGGTTATAGGAGAAACCTTCAAAAACACATGTTCTCCTTCTTGAAAATCTAATGGCTTTCTCCTTCTGTCATAATAGTTCTTCTGCCTATCCTGGGATGCTTTTATTTTCTCTCGAATCAATTTCACTTGTTCGGTAATTTGTTGTAGCATTTCAGGCCCAAGGAGTACTGCTTCCCCATCATCGTACCAACAAAGAGGAGTTTTGCACTTTCGTCCATATAGAGCTTCGAAAGGAGCCATACCAATGCTGGCTTGGTAGCTGTTGTTGTAAGTAAATTCAATCAATGGCAAACATTCCATCCAACTGCCATGTTGCTCTATAATACACGCTCGGAGTAGATCTTCTAGAGTCTGAATGGTTCGTTCATTCTGACCATCTGTTTAAGGATGATAAGCTGAAATGGGCTTCAGCTTTGTCCCCAATGCTTCATGTAGACTTGTCCAAAATCGTGAAGTAAACCTTGGATCCCTGTCTGATACAATACTGGAAGGAATTCCATGTAACCTTACTACTTCTTTGATGTACAACTCTACTAGCTTCTCCATTTTATATTTCATATTTACCGGGATAAAATGAGCAGATTTGGTGAGTCGATCTACTATGACCCACACAGCATCGTGTCCACAACTCGTCTTGGGTAAACTAGATACAAAATCCATAGATATGCTCTCCCATTTCCATTCCGAAATTTCTAGTGGCTTTCATTCTCCTGATGGTCGTTGGTGCTCAGCCTTGGCCTTTTGACATGTCAAACATTTTGCTACATATTCAGCTACATCTTTCTTCATGCCATGCCACCAAAAACTTCTCTTCAAATCTTGGTACATCTTAGTCATTCCTGGATGGAAACTAAGACGGCTTTTATGTGCTTCTTCCAAGATCTTAACTTTCAAATCATCTAATGGCGGTACACATATCCTCCCCTTGAATCTAATTAACCCGGTTGTGTCCTTCTTAAACTCCACATCCTTACCTCCCATCGCATCTAACACTTTGCCTTGCAGAAACTGGTCATCCTCTTGAGCCTCGCGTATGTGATATACGAATTCATTGGTGATCTACAACGCTCCCACAAATAAGCTCTTGGGTCGCATCTCGATTGCCAGATTTAGATCTCGAAATTCCTCTATCAATCTCTGTTCCAGAATCATCATGGTCGCAACATGTAAGGACTTCCGCCTCAGCACGTCAGCTACTACATTAGCCTTTCTTGGATGGTAGGAAAGACCAAAATCATAATCCTTGAGGAACTCCATCCATCTTCATTGCCTCATATTAAGTTCCTTCTGATCGAACAAGTATTTGAGGCTCTTGTGATCGCTGAAAACTTCAAAACGAGTACCATATAAATAGTGCCTCCAAATCTTTAAGGCAAAGACCACAGCTGCTAGTTCCAAGTCATGGGTCGGATAGTTAACTTCATGAGGGCACAATTGACGTGAAGCATAAGCCACTACTCTTCCCTCCTGCATCAATACACACCCTAAGCCTTGCCCGCTCGCATGGCAATACACTTCAAATGGTCTCTTAGGGTCGGGCAAAATTAACACTGGAGCTGTTGTCAACCGCCTCTTTAACTCTTGGAAGCTTTGATCACATTTCTCATTCCAGACAAACTTCTCATTCTTACGAGTCAATTTAGTTAGGGGTAGTGCCAATTTAGAAAATCCCTCAATGAATTTCCTATAATAGCCGGCCAACCCCAATAAACTTCGAACTTCTGTTGGAGTTGTCAGTTGTTGCCACTCCATAATCGACTCCACTTTAATCGGATCCACCGCAACCCCGTCTTTAGAAATCACGTGCCCCAAGAACTGCACTTTCTCTAACCAAAATTCACATTTCGACAACTTGGCGAACAATTTCCTATCCCTCAGAATATGCAACACAATTCTCAAGTGCTTTTCATGATCCTCCTTATCCCTTGAATACACCAGGATATCATCAATGAACACAACCACGAACTGATCTAAGTAATCATGGAATATACGGTTCATATAGTCCATGAAGATAGCCAGAGCATTAGTCACTCCAAATGGCATGACTAAATACTCATAATTCCCATACCGAGTCTGAAACGCAGTCTTTGGGATATCTTCCTTCTTAACTCAGATTTGGTGATACCCCGATCGCAAATCTATCTTCGAAAATATCGTCGCTCCCCTCAATTGATCAATCAAATCATCTATCCTCGGTAGGGGATATTTGTTCTTGATAGTGACTTTGTTCAACTGCCGGTAGTCTACGCACATCCTCATACTTCCATCCTTCTTTTTAACCAGTAAGACCGGCGCTCCCCACGGTGATACGCTTGGGCGAACAAATTTTTTACTTAAGAGATCTTGCACTTGTGCCTTCACCTCTGCTAGTTCTACTGGAGACATCCTATAGGGCGCGATCGACACTGGATTCGCCCCAGGCACCAAGTCAATAATGAATTCCACTTCTCTCTCAGGTGGTAATTCACAAATGTCATCAGGAAAGACCTCTGGAAATTCTGACACCACTGGTATACTGCTAACTTCAGAGACCTCTTCCACATTCATGGAGAACAACACTATGTAGGTTCGAACATCCCACACTCCATCGTTGGCAGCATTCTCTTTCAATGGTTCATTTGGAATTACACTTCCACCAAATACTAGCATCTTCTCTTTGCAGTCTAGAAAGATATAGTTAGTAGATAACCAATCCATTCCCAAGATCACATCTAGATGAGCTAAAGGTAGGCAAATCAAATCCGCCATAAAAGATCGACCCTCAATAGTTAAAGAACACTTCAAACACACCCGAGAGGTGGTTATAGGCTCGTTAGTCGGAGTAGACACCACCATATCATATGGTAACTCCATCGTACATAACCCCAACCTCTCCACACATGATGAGATATGAACGAATGTGTGGCACCCAAATCATAGAGTACATCTAGTAGTTTATCAGCAATCAAACACTTACCCTGTATCAAATCGTCGGAGGCAACAGCTTCTGATCCACTCATAGCAAATACCCGGGAGGGTACCTTTGGTCTTCCACCACTAGTGTTGTTGTTGTTGTTAACATTACCACTCCTTGTGGGATTAGTAGATCCACGATTGACTGTGTTAGAATTGGCAGTTACCGTTGGTCTCCCAGTCATTCTACACTCTCGAGCATAATGGCCTACCTTGCCACAAATATAGCAGCGATTCTCCTGTGTCTGCTGAAGTTGTGGGCAATTTCTCCTAAGATGTGGTCCTCCGCACTGAAAGCACTGTACCCCAGTCCCCTTTGACAGGCTAATGTTGGATGTAGCCATAGGTTGTTTCCTCTTGTTGCTAGAATATGGCTTCATTCTCTTATTACTGTTTCCTCTAAAAGGGTGGCTTCTCTGTGGTCCTCCAAAGCCTCTAGCTTGCCTCTCCTTCATCTTGTCCTCAAATATTCTGCACTTTGTCACCAGTTGATTGAAATCCATGATCTATATGTAGCTAACTGCCTGTTGAATCTCCAGTCGAAGCCCGTTCTCAAACTGAGCACATAAGTCTTCTTCGTTCCGAGCATCTTGGTATTGAGGCCAGTACTGTAGAAGTTCATTAAATTTGGCCATGTATTTTCCAACGGACATGTTCCCCTGCTTCAAATCCAGAAATTCCCTCGCCTTTCGCTTCCTAAGATCTCGTGGAAAATAGTTGTCTAGGAATTTGTCCTTGAAGGCATTCCAAGGAATCACGCCTCCAGGTGCTGCTATTGCAGGTTTCACGAACTTCCACCAGTTCTCAACTTCTCCTTGGAGCATGAACGTTGCATAAGGGACCTTATGCTCCTCGAGACAACCCATCACCTCAAAAATCTTCTCAGTCTCAGCTAACCACAACCTAGCACCTTCTGGATCATAGTCTCCACTGAACTTCGACGGGTGGTTCTTACGGAAAGCCATGAGTCCCCGATACTCTGCCGGCTCCACATCACGTTCCTGCACTAGAGTTTCCAGCACAGCTGAGATGCGGTCTAGGACATCACGGTTCTGATCCCTGCCATACCTAACCTGTAGGGAAGCTATTAGTATCCAAGAAATTCTACTGAGAGAGTGTACCATATAGGTTATGACAGTTACAACAATATCTCTCTCTATATATATATGTATATACAACAATTCTACTAAATCAATTGCACTTTCCTGCGTAAGACAAGAAGGTAGAATTACACACAATTTGTGACTTAACGTCACTCCCCGAAACCTACTTCCAAGTTTCAAAGATACACAGCATTCACACAGTAAGACCATGGACAGGTTCACTAGAATCCAACTTTTGCTATGATACCACCAATTGTGGCGTCCCTAAATAATGATTGGTTTAATAGTAATAAATTAAATAGCATAAACCATGGGAAATTTTTTTTCTTTTTTTTTTCTTTTTCTCTCTCTCTCTCTCTTTTTTGTACCATTATTCATTTCACGGTAATTAAATTCAGAAGGAAACTTATCACTATAGATTCCTGAATGGCCAGTTCACAACTCTATTCGGAGTCAACTCTATTCGGTCCTCAACATCCACAGGTAAGTCAAGGGCATCCATAGCAGGTTCAAGGGGTAACTCCTCTGGGTCTTCTTCAAGATCCTCTTCAGAGGATGATACCTCTATCACTTGAACCGGCTCAACTAGTTGATATGGAGTAGGTGTAGGTAGTATCCACTCCAAAGACTGCTGAAGTGTGCGTGCGGATACCTCCGGATGTACTAATGAAGTAGCAGTGAGTTGAATTGTGCCACCGAATCGGCACCTCTCATTGCCTTCGAGGTTCTCCCAAACACCCTCTAAGCACTCCATTACCACATGATCATGGATCAACTGCACTGTCATCACGATCTACAAGAGATAAAAGAAAGAGGGTAGACTCTTTCACAAGAAATCTAACTACACAGGTAACATACAATGCGTCCCATAATGGTTACGCATAGTCAGAATGTCTTTTTCAAGGGATTTCCTCTCTGGTAATCGATTACCAGTGCCCAAACATGAATTACACAGCTTTTGCACATGGAAATCTACAAATTACATTGTGTAATCGATTACACCTAAATGGTAATCGATTACCAGTGCCCTATCTCCCTGTGTAATCGATTACACCCAACTAGTAATCGATTACCAATGCCCTGTTACTCTGTGTAATCGATTACACACCATTGGTAATCGATTACCAGAGGCCATTTAACATACTATCTCCATTTTTAAGCCCTGTAATCGATTACACACGCTTGGTAATCGATTACCAGAGGCTAATTTCCAAATACCACCCAAGATACATAGCTGGCCAGCCACCACACAAGCCTCCTTACTTTGTGGACTTTGTTCTTTTATTGGTTGACTGCCAGGAGCTCGCCTGTTTAGGTACATCACAGGTTCTCACTGACTGATATGCCTGGGTTGGGTCGGGATTGGTCAAGCTTGGTTTTGGGAAATAGCACCCCACCTGACGTCCCCAAGGTCTCCTGACCCCCGTGACATATCTCCAGGTACCACTCTGTGGTCAACAAACAAAAGTAGGAAGACTGACTCTTCCCCGCTTTCTCACATCAAGCTTAGTGGATTATGGGGTACCCGTCATATGTGGTACTAGGTGGCGATCAGGCGATGGCGCAAATCAACTCTCCCACTTCCACAAGTCAAATATAAACCGACCATCCCCGGTTGCCCACCTTTCAACTGAGCTCACGCACTCCTGCGTAGCCCTTATCCTCGTTCCTCTCAGCATCGGGTCCCCATCAACCCCTCCAAGCTTCCACAATATTCAAGCAATTCAATTCCAAATATCATGAAACTACCCTCAACCAAGAAAACAAAGTAGAGGCAGAAAACTCTACCCAAAACACATTCAAATACCACAACTTTCCTTACTCATATACCCCAGTAACATTCTCTTTGTTCCGATTCGTTAACCGTTGGATCGCCTTGAAACTTTTACTGGAGGTTCCTAGTACATAAATATACATTTTGACCGTTGGGATTTGCTAAAAAATGTCTGGAACCCGATATGTACTACTCTTCCCATGAGTAGCAATGCCAACCATTTTTCTGCACTATGTTACAAAAAAAAAACTGTTGCACAATTCAACAGCATTTTTTTGCATAATAGGGCAGATTTCGAAATCCAACTTGCCCACATCCAATTTTGCTCAAATTGGATCCTACAAGTCCTAAATCATGTATAAGTCATATTTAAACCAAAAGCAAGCTTCAGATCAAGGTAAATCAAAATCTAGGTATCCAAAACCCATCAATTGAGTGAATTTTCAAGGTTTGAGAAGTGAAAATGAGAATGGGGTAATTTTGGGGTAAACTCTCATCTCAAACAAGTCTATAACATTAATTTAGACTTGCTCAAACTGGTTTTAAGGTGAAAACCCCAGCCATTCAAAATTTGACCTCTCAACACCCAATTTACCCTAGAAATGGCTCTCCTTTTTCACATTTGTCACTTATTTTTCTCATTTGCTCTGCCCAAGCTTTCCTACAAGTCCTAATTGAAATTTTAAACTAGGATCAACCCACTTTAAACTCCAATTTCCACTAACCCCAAATTGGGCTTTTCAAAACCCTCAAAATCTCACATTTTTCCACTCACACCACTACCATTCTCACATTTAACCCTAAGTTAACTCTCCCCATCATCTCTACCAGTTTTCTATCAACAATTTCAGCATACAAATATCACAAAGAATCATCATAAAACCCTAAAACAGAATGGGTATCTTTACTCACATCAAACATGTCAAGTTTAGCATGATTTCAACAAATTCCTTCACAAATAATTACTCTAAGGCAATAACCTAGTAGAACTACCCACCCATACCTGAAATTTGAAGCCCCACAACGTAGAGGTGTGCTTCACGACTCCGAAAATGGCTTCTCCTTGCAATTTGGAGTAGAAATGATGAGCAATTTTGGAGCTTCAATGGAGGCTTCAATGGTTGAGAAAAAAGAAGAGAAGAGCAACGTGGGAAGAGGGAGGAAAAGCTTTCTGAAATCTGCTGAAAAAGGAGAGAGAGAATTTGGCTTTTATTTTAAAAAAAGATTTTCTCTTTCCTTTTTCTAAAAGCAATGCCACATGTCTCATTTTGAGTGGAGCAAAAGGGTCCACTTTTTTTCTCTTGATGTGACTTCATACTCAGCCACAAGGAGAGAAAAATTTGACCTTTTGGATGCTAAAATTTTGCCTCGGTTTGCATCCCGCCTCTCTGGTTCTAGTTCCTCGCGTTTCTCTGCACCCGTCGGGGTTCGTTTTCGAAAGTAGGCAATATATATATCAAAACTCTCAGAATGAGACCCTGAGTGTGGTTCAGAGGTTGGTTTTGTTAAATTTTTAGTTGCACGCAAAACAATAATTTTAGACTAATTAATTGTGAATTAATCTATAACTGTCCAGTTATGGATTACTTTTCGTTAATTAGTCTAACCCGCGTACCTTTCTCCCAATGTACATACTTCTACCAAGAATATATATATATATATATATATATATATATATATATATATATATATATATATATATATAGACACACACACACACACACACTGAATAATACATATATATATATATCATTATTTAAAATGTAACACTTACAAAATTCCGGGTAGAAATTCTAGGATGTGACATTGGAATTACACTAAGCCAGACATCTCACTCTAAGCCCAATTTCTCCTCGGGTTGGAATTACAGGAAGCCAGGCACTCGTGCTAAGCCTAATTGTTGGAATTGTGCTTGGAGAGTTGGGGAAGCTAAGCGGGTTGTTCAATAATCTTCAATGTGCTCTAATTCAGCCTCTTGTGATCTTTTCCTTCCTTGCCTTTGATGAGTAGTCCATCCTTGATCCTATTGGCCATCTCTTCTTATAGAAACTTGGCTTTGAACCTTGTCATTGGACCCTTCAACTCATGAAGTACTTCTAGGTTCTTATGCTCTTTGGATAACCCTCTATCAGATTACTCCAAAGTCTTCCAACTATTGTTTCATCAAGAGACTTTGAGCAAAACAAATTCCAATTGCAATGTATCCTACTTATGTAGTGGATAGTGCTACACAAGCTTGTTTCTTATAGTTTCAAGATACAAGAGAGCTTCCTAAGAGATGGCATGTCTCACTTGTGCATTTCCTATCTAGCTTGCATCTTGCAAAGTCAGAATCTGAAAAGCCAATTAGATTTAAGGAGGTACCTTTGGGATACCATAAACCAACATTGGTCGTGCCCTTAAGGTACTTAATGATCCTTTTAAACTGATTTAATTCTTCATGCACAGCCAGCAACCAATGCTCATCATACAAAGCTTCATCTATGTTTCTTGGTTCAATTCTGAGAAACAAAAGCCATGTTATTGCATAAAATCTTGAGTCTAAAGCGAGTAGATACTCCCTTTGATATTTCGCTAATAATGTTGTCCAAGGAGAGGTCTCTTTGAGTTCTCCATTCTCTTGGGAGGTCTTTAGGAGGTGTGGCAGTGATTTCTTTGCTTTGTTCAAGCTCTTCAACTTTGGTTTCATCTTCAAGTGCATTATCCTTATCCTAAAGCCTGCATCTTCATCTTCTAAAGAATTTTCTTGAACAATGGAGTTAGTTTCATCACACACAACATGTATAGATTCTTCCACACACAAAGTTCTCCTATTAAACACTTTATATGATTTGTTGCAATGAATAACCAAGAAAAGTAGCCTTATTAGCTTTTGCATCAAGTTTGCCAAGAGATTGTTTTCCATTATTTAAAACAAAACATTTACATCCAAAAACTCTTAAACGAGATATATTTGGTTTTCTTCCTTTGTAAAGTTCATAAGGAGTTTTCCTTAGAATAGGTCTTATAAGAACCTTATTTAAAGTATAGCAAATAGTACTCATAACATCAGCTCATAAGTACTTTGGTAGCTTTGTTTCATTTAGAAGAGTTCTAGCTCCTTCTTCAAGGGATCTATCTTTCCTTTCCACAACACCATTTTATTGAGGTTTGTGGTGAATTCCATTTTCTCCACAAAATTTTTCAAAATAATCATTTTATAATTCACCTCCATGATCACTTCTAATTGAAACAATATTAAGACATTTCTCATTTTTGAATAACCTTGGCAAATTTGCGAAAAGCTTCATTTTTTGTTTTCAAAAACAAAGTCCAAGTGAACATTGAATAATCATCTACAATTACTAAACCATAGTAGTTGCCACCTAAACTCATAGTTCTTAAAGGTCCAAATAAATCTATGTGAAGCAGTTCAAGGGGTTTTGAAGTATATACAACATTTTTACTTTGAAAAGAGTTTTTAACTTGTTTCCTTTTTTTTACATGTTCACATAATTTATTTTTCTCAAACTTGAGTTTTGGAATACCAATCACTAAGTCCTTTTTAACTAGATGATTGAGATGATGCATGTTCGTATGTGCAGCCCTACGATGCCATAACCAAGAATCATCAATCTCACTTGCCAAGCAACTAAGTTCATGAAATGATGCATGTTCAATATTCAACATGTAGATGTTACCTATTCTTTTACCTATGTGAACAACCTCACCAAATATAGCTTCACAAATGAGACAACAATTCTTGTTGAATTTAACTTTGAAGCCTTTGTCACATAGTTGACTTGTGCTCAAGAGATTGTGCTTAAGTCCATTAACATATAGAACATTTTTTTATTTGAGTCTTGTACTGATTTCCAATGTTTCCATCTCCCATAATTCTTCCCTTATTGTTGTCTCCAAAAGTGACATATCCTCCTTCCTTTGACACAAAGTCAGTAAGTCTAGACTTGTCACCCGTCATGTGCCTAGAGTAGCCACTATCCAAGTACCATAGTGAGTCTCTTGCTTTTAGGCACACCTACAAGACAAAATCAATTAGAGAGAGGTGGTATTCAATTGAGGTTGGGTCCAATGGGGTTAATTTCCATAATTAAATCTTCATAGTGATCCTTTTTGAACTTTTCAAATTCAATTTGCAAAGATTTGTAATCATCCATATTAAGAGAAGTAAAAGCACAAACACAACAAATAGCTTCATAGCTTAAAACAAGTTTTTCATTTTCTTGTCTCAATTTATCTAGCTCACTTTGTGTTGAAGCCAATTTAGTGATATGCAATTTTCGATCACTTTTCAGCTTATTGTTCGAAACAGCAAGCCTTTGTGCTTCTTCATGCATTTCATTAAATGCTTCCAAAACTTCTCCAAATTCAGAATTTACCTTAGTTTTTTCAATGGTTGACGAGTCATCCATCGAATTTTTCATCAAGCACACATTTGTAACTTCTTCTTCACTAGAAGAGTCAGAGTATGTGGATGCATTGTCTTCCCAAGCAATGCAGGCCTTTTTCTATTTTCTATCCTTCTTTCTTTTCTTTTCAGCAAGTTGTTTTCTAAGGTAGATAGGACATTCAGATTTGATGTGACCTTGCTTCCCACATTTGAAGCATGTGAAGGTGTTGTTGTTGTTGTTTTCTATCTTCTTTGAAGGTTTAGAGAATTTTTTGTCTTTGGATGTTTTGAGAAATTTTCCAAACTTCTTCACCATCAAGCTTAAATTCTCTGCATCTTCGTCATCACTAGAGCTTTCTTTGCAATCTTCCTTTAAAGAACTAACTTTGAGTGCAATTTCTTTTCTTTTCTTTTTTGTTTCTTCTGCATGAGATTTTTGAATCAACTCATTTTCATATGCAAGCAATTTTCTGAAGAGAGCTTCCAATGACATTGATGCTAAGTCCTTGGATTCCTTGATCGATGTGATCTTTAGTTCCCAAGTTCTTGTAAGACAGTGGAGGATTTTGATATTTATCTCATCATCTTCAAACGTTTTTTCAAGACCAAGAAGGTGATTCACAATATGGGTGAATCTTGTTTGAAGTTCCAAAATGGTTTCTCCATTCTTCATTCAGAAAGCTTCATATTTGGATACAAGAGTGTGTTTTCTTGCTCTTCTTACATCCACAATGTATTTATGAATGACTTCAAGCATTTTCCATATTTCCTTTGCACTTTTGCACCTTGCTGTATGAAAAAAAATCATCAAAAGATAAACCAGAAGTTAAAATGATTTTAACTTTTTGATCATCTTGCACTTTTCTTTTCACATCATCTTTCATCTCATCCCATTCTCTAGGCACCAATTCACCATTCATTTCTTTAGTTGGTATAAAATGTCCTTTAACAATAGCATTCCATGCACCAGGATCAATTGATTGAATAAAGATTTCCATTCTTTTTTGCCAAATCGAAAAATGTTCTCCCTCAAACAATGAAGGCGGTTGAGGGATGTACCTTCTTAAAAAGTGATTTGTTTAGAGCCCATTTTAGAAAAACTGTGATCTTGAAAAAAAGATGATGAAACTCACCAACCAAGAGGGGGGGTGAATTGGTTCTAAATCAAATCAAACAAAAAAATAGAGTTTTGAAAAAATTTCTTTTCCAAGGATCGTGTCACAAAATTTTGTTAAAACCAATATTTAATTATCACCCTTAACCCAAAATCCTTTTGTTAAAGTTCTTATTCAAAAAGATATTTTCTTTAACCTTCAACAAATTGATCAAGAATACAATGAGAAAGAAATATAAGATCAAGAGAAGATGTACACCAGTTTTTATACTGGTTCACTTTTTATCTCTAGAGAAGTTATTCCAGTTATCTAATCCAAACCGAATTAGATTTTCACTATGCATATAGAATTCTTACAAGCATTCACAATCAATCTTAGTTCCCACTCCAAAAAAAGAGACTAAGGTACTCAACCCTAGGATCCTTTGTGAATAAGAGCCTAAGAGAAACATACCCTTAGCCCAAACTAGAAAAACCTATTCTAGCATGCCTTCAGAAATTCATGCATATGCTAACATGTAAAACACAAGAAAAACTTGAGTCAAAGGGAGGAACAACCTGATCAATCACACGGAAGAACCTTTACTTTAGTGAAAGAGTCTCTTCTTGATCTCACAAGTAATTCACAACTCACTTTTTACCATGAGAACTTCAGAAAAAACAAAGTATAGAAGTTGTGAGTCGCACACTTATTCTAAGCACTTTTTTTTCTCTCTCTATGCATAATTATATCAAACACAACTTAGAGATTTCTAGAATCATAAGACTCAATTCTTTGGTTCCCAAAACCAGTGTAGATTTCATATTCTTCAAAGGGTCTATGAGCTCATATTCTATGCAATGGCGTCTCACTGTCTTCCCCATCATAGATGGAGGTATCCAAAATCTTTTTTCCATCCCAGATGGGAGTATCTATAAATAAATATCATTCTCATCCCAGATGGAGACATGTAACATTATAATCTTATAATAAAATATACATCATTATCCCTTCTCAAAAGGTGATGATCAACTCACAAATTGCATTGAAAGAATTTCTCCGCTTTCTTTATTTTTTTTTATGTTCTTGAGCAACCCAACTAATACCCAGAGAGACCATTTATGTGTATGATTCTAAGAGAATGAATTGTTTACCCTTATATAAGAATCATATGTAATTTAAAATTTGTTTAACCGATCTCTCTTTATCTATTATTCTTTTATCTTTAATTATAATTATCTTTAACCAATCTAATATATTATTATATTAACATCTTTTAAAAATAAATAAAAAATAACAATGTAATATATTAAAATAACTTAATCTATCTTTTCATGTGCTAAAAGATATATTTAGATACTTTTATTAAAATAATTATTAGATTATTTTTTAAATGTTACCGTAAACATGTTTTATAATCACAATATTAAAATTAATATATTAATTTGGATTAATCTATAAAAATGATACATCAAATAGTTAAACTAAAATCAATTTTAATAATTTTTTAAAATGGATTTAACGTATGTGATGATATGATTACACGAATATCATGTAAATATATATCTTATAAATCCGCCCACTTAGGTATGACCCACTACTAAATTAATGTATGAGATTATACTATCTCTAGTCTGTTGCTTGCAAGCTAGTGCTATAAATCTTTTCCTTTTTCAACAATTAATATATATTTTATAACATTAAACTAATGTTACCTTATCACTTGAACCTAGTTTAAGCAATTGGACTAAAAAATAATTTTATTAAGGATATCAACTTAATTATTAGCATCATTTTAATTAATAGATAGAAAGAAAAAGCATTGCAACATTTAATCATGTCAAAACTATTCACCATGTATGCTTTTTATTCACAACCCAAGAAGCTATATAGAAACTACTCACCGGAAAGCTCATTACAGTAGTGGGCAAAGCACACATGCACACTAATTTTTTATTATTATTAAAATGAGAAAAAGATCTACTTCAACTCTCACTCCCAGATATATATAATTAATAATTAATACTCCATGATTATTACATTACATTACATTATTTCATACAAAATCCCTATTAATTTCATTGGCATCCACCTTTCCCTTCCCACTAGTGAACACAAAGTCAAGATTGTAGAGCACTGGGACCATAGTGAGGGAGCATAGGAACACCAACACAGGGCCAAAGATCCAAAGCAACAGTGGCAATCCAGCATAGAAGAGCCTGTTTCCCACAGTGTTGAGGATGAAGCCTTTCTCCAAGATTTCCTTTATGTACTGTGGGGTCACCAGGGACATGGGGTCCTGAGGGGTGTTGATTAGGATGTTCACTTGATTTATGAACCTTATGGAGAGAGAGTGGCAGAAGAATGAGAAGAGGAAAATGGTGAGGAGTGTGACATATTTGAGGGCCACCATGAACTCCCCATGCGCCCCATACACTGCATCATTGAGTGGCTTCTTCACACTGTAGGTGCTGCTTATCACTGCTGCTAGGCCTGAGCATAGGAGGATGGAGGTTGTGGCCATTAGGGTAGCACCCATGATTGTGTTCCTTAGTGATTGAACAGCCAGAATGTTTTTCTTGTCATTGTCCTGCCATAAAGATCATCATAAATATCTCAGTTACCTTGTAAGAGGATAAATAATATTATAGACACGGACAATATAAATAATTTTTATAGGATCATTTAAATCAAAATTTAACATATATCATAAGTCTTTTAACTTTTACTTAGTTATATAGCTTAAAAATTATAACAATAATGATATCTGATTGTTAATAGTATAATTTTTTAGGCAAATACTAACTATTTTTTGAAGAACAGAACGTACACCAGCAAAGGAAGTAAAAAAGTATTTTAATTTATTGGAATTCAGCAAAACTTTAGGCAAATGCTAAATTTCTAGAGTGCTAACTACTTTGGCTCTTATTTCATGAACCGCATAACTATTAGTTGAAAACAAAGATATCAATTATAGAAGATAATGTAAAGAGAAATGTTATTAACATACTTAATAATATATATTTTACATCTTTTCTATTATTAGGTAAAATATATGTGATCATGTTAAATAAATATAATTTCATTCTGTTTTTAACGACTCTTATTATTATTTAATAAAATTACTTAGTTTTTATGTATTAATAAAACATGGTGTACCTAGAGTTATTGTTCCGAAAATGATAACCATGCTTTGGTGTTGGATTAATTTTATTTGTATACTATTTTTTACAACTTTTTATAATTAAAATAAAAGTAAGAAGAGAAAAATAGAAAAATATTACATAAAATAAGTGTTATAGACATTTATAAAAATAAAATAAAATAATACAACTCTCGTTAATGCTTACAAAGACACACAGCCTATTTACTGCTTAGGAATGATGGGAAGACACGCCGAATGTTCTTGTTGGGCAACGTACATATGACAGATTTGGTTTGGGTAAATAAGATAAGATAAGATAAAGGATTTGTTTTCGTATTCTTGGGGGAAAAAGATTTGTTTTCGTATCATGATAAGACTTGTTATTTGCATAGAGTGAAGAATGCTGCAGAAAAAAAAATAGTTAATATTTTTTCTCAAATGTTTTAAAAATTAGATCGATAATAGAATTTATGTTAGTTTGTGATTTAGAAAGCATGTTTTTTATTCGTATCGTGAGACATTGTATCGTGGGAAAACGTTTTAAGGAACAAGGAGGAAAGTAGAAAACACCGCATGTTATTCACGACTCAGCACGCACTAAATCAGAATACTGTTGATTTGTTTTCGGAGGTTGTTAAGATATATACGCTGATATGGAATTGGAACGGATTCATGTAAATTTAAATGATAAAAAACAATCAGCATAGTAATTATTGCCACAGATCTTATATAGATTTTGTGTACATAACTATTAATAAAATTCTGTAAATAAAAAAAAAAAAACAGTGATAAAATACTCGTAAGTTCTAAAAGAAAGTAATTTCTAAAATAAATTATTTTAAATAAGCACAAATTTCTTTGAATATATTAATATTATCATTAATAACGTGGGATTTGTAATGCACATAATCTAGGTCTACCTAGAAGGCACTTGATATGGATATTCACCTAATTATACCATAAAGAACATTCTGTCTTGCTTTTGTTTATGCATGCATGGTTGTTAAAATGGCATTTATCTTCCAGGAACAAGAATAAATTAAGAAAAGCTTTAATGCCTAGGAATATAGAATTAACATGCAATATCCTATTGCAAAGAGAACTTTTTAAGATGTAATTTATTCCATGTCCTTCTTATTCTTCCAGGAAATGCTATTCTATGGCTGATATGGAATTAGTACGGATTCATGTAAATTTAAATGATAAAAAACAATCTGCATAAGCATAACTAGCAACTATTGCCACAGATCTTATATAGATATTGCGTACATAACTCTTAAAAAAATTATGTAAATAAAAAAAAAACAGAGATAAAATACTCGTAAGTTGTAAAAGAAAGTAATTTATAAAATAAATTATTTTAAATCAGCACAAATTTCTTTGAATATATTAACATTATCATTAATAACGTGGGATTTGTAATGCACATTATCTAGGTCTACCTAGAAGGCACTTGATATTGATATTCAACTAATTGTACCATAAAGAACATTCTGTCTTGCTTTTGTTTATGCATGCATGGTTGTTAAAATGGCATTTATCTTCCAGGAACAAGAATAAATTAAGAAAAGCTTTAATGCCTAGGAACATAGAATTAACATGCAATATCCTATTGCGAAGAGAACTTTGTTAGATGTAATTTATTCCATGTCCTTCTTATTCTTCCAGGAAATGCTATAGCTGATATGGAATTGGTACGGAGTCATGTAAATTTAAACGATAAAAAAAATCTGCATAAGCATAACTAGCAACTATTGCCACAGATCTTATATAGATATTGTGTACATAACTCTTAATAAAATTATGTAAATAAAAAAAAAACAGTGATAAAATACTCGTAAGTTGTAAAAGAAAGTAATTTCTAAAATAAATTATTTTAAATATGCACAAGCAAATTTCTTTGAATATATTAATATTATCATCAATAACGTGGGATTTGTAATGCACATTATCTAGGTCTACCTAGAAGGCACCTAATATGGATATTCACTTAATTATACCATAAAGAACATTCTGTCTTGCTTTTGTTTATGCATGTGCATGGTTGTTTAAAATGGCATTTATCTTCCAGGAACAAGAATAAATTAAGAAAAGCTTTAATGCCTAGGAATATAGCATTAACATGCTATATCCTATTGTGAAGAGAATTTTTTTAGATGTAATTTATTCCATGTCCTTCTTATTCTTCCAGGAAATGCTATATGCATAAAATTTCTAATACAATGTTTCAGATCAGTGCTCGTCGCAGAAATTTGATACCGAAAAATATGATTCCTGAAATGCTAAAAACCAGGGTACATGGTATAAAATTAGCTAGTTGCATCATAAATTGTTCTCCTACCTTCACACCCATTATACCTAACTTTTTATTAGGATATTTTATGAATTAAAAATTTAGAGTTATAGAACATGGATCAGGCAAAAAATGTAATATAATATTAAATTTTAGAACTAGAAAAATTCGTCTTCTGTATAAAATAATTTTCTCTATTAATATTATGCAATTTAGTATAGTAATACGTTATTTTGTAAGAAAAAAAAAAGTATAGTAATACGTTATGAGTTTAGTCTCTCACACAGATGTTTCAATAATCAATCTGTTTCTTTTAAAAGATTCTTTTTGAAAGATAAACCAATCTCTTTTTTTTTGTGAATAAGTCAAACTCTTTTTAATACAGTACATCAATAGTAATTTTTTACAGTAATTATTGTGCCTTGCAGAAATGACAGTAAAACATTTACCGACAATTAAATTATGGTCAAATCCAGGATTGGTAAAAATATTACTGTACAAGTATAACTAATGTCAATAACAGCTCATTTAATGTCGGTATAAACCCCATATTGTCTATTATAAATGAACCTTATACCGACCAAGTTCATTTGCCGCAAAAATTGTGGACAAAGATATGTTTCGTGAGCACTGTTAGTTAGGACCAATTTTTTTTTCACAAAATACATGAATCAATATGGTGTACAAATGACAATTTTTAAAACAAATATTAATTTTTTTGACAGAAACAAATATTGATTAAAAAATTAAAATAATATTTAACGAAAATCAAAAGTTTGTGTATTTGTTTCGTAAAAAAGAGCATTTTTCATGTTTCATCGGCCATTTACCAATTTTGTTGTAGTGATGATAACTTGGAAAGAAAAAAAATAATAGTGATAAGAATTATATATACTCTTAGCAAGCCAAAACTAAAAACAAGAATGAAAATAAGATAGCTAGGTACCTTCATCATGGCATTAACCCAATTTCTACGGCCACTAGCATTGATGCCAATGATGGTTGTGTGTGGCTGAGTTCGAACCTTATGCCATAGCCAGAAATGGTACCCAATGCTTGTTAGAAACACCAAGGGCACCAATATAACATCCAAGTAGCACTTCCTCCATTCCATCTATAGGTTTCAAATTACAAAGCTCAAGAGAAAGATAACTATGTAGATATAGTTATTACTACTTGTTGTTCTTCCTCCTCTTGAACTCTTTTATGCTAAAGCAATTTCCGTTTAAAATGAGTGTCACTCTTTTTTCCTTAATTTCCTATTTGGCAAGAACTAACTCGATATATATGCACATCACGAGAGATGTACGTGGACTTCTTTCAAGGCGTTGTTCTAAGAATAATCAAACACCCCTACTTTATCACTATATTACAAACATTGGACTAATTTATTTTGTGGGAGTGAATGACTTTTTGCACCTTTGTCGCCTGCTTTATCACTCAATTAGTTCAACTTTAATTGTTGTTTATTACCCTTTTTTTCGTTCCACATTCTAAGTAATAATAGTGCTTTGGAATTATTTATGCACACATCAATTATATCATACATATTGTATAAATTTTTATTTCCCTTTTTTAATTAATACTGATTTCATAAATTTCCAATAGACATATATATATAAAATTGAAGCTTAAATGTACTTTTGCTTTATTTTTTAAAATTTAAAAATTGTGTCTGATTTTTATATTTTATACTTTCGTTGAGCCAATTAGATGTTTTGATTTTTTTAAGTTAAGCAAATTTAGTCCATATTAATTTTTTACACCCTCTTTAAATTCTTATTTCTGTTTAAATATTTAGAGGTTGAAATAGATTTGGGATAATTACATATTTTAAAATTATAGAAGTTAGAATTGAAGGGAAATTTAATAAAATTTGAAGGATTTTATCAAATTTAGAATTAGATTTTAAAAATAAAAATAGTTTCGATCATAATTTTTTCTTTGGGCTGGAATTTTCTTTTACCCGGTGATTTGAGTAAAAGAAGGTTTAAAAAAATAATTCATGAATAAATTATAATATCTCC
>NC_038253.2:25304968-25399662 GCF_000004515.6 Glycine max
TTGTATAAAAAAAACAAAGTCTCTTTTTTTCTCTCAAATGATATTAAAAAATAATTATTTTTTTTTGAAAAAGTAAAAGTTCTTGCAAATTCTTCTCTAAAACCCAACTTTTATCATAAAGAACTCTTAAACAAGAATAGTGATAGATTTAGTGCATATGAATGTTCTAAAAACCATTCCGTGTTTATATATGATCTCGATCAATCTGACATGGATAATTAGCATATCAAGGAATCAGATCTCTGTCAATCTTAAAAAATTCAATTATTTATCCATTATTTTTTATTCATAAAAATTAAATATAATTTCAGAAAATTACTCACACTCTATGCAGTTAACTCAACCGTAATAATTATCTACCAACTATCGAGCATCTTATTATCTTATTAGTATAACTAATAATATTTTATTACATATCACGTAAAAATTAGTTAGGAACATAAATCAGTGATGGTCTAGGAGGACTGTCTAATGATTTCTCCCCCTTTCTCGTTAACGACAAATTCGCAACTCACTTCGCGTCTCAACAAATTAACCAAGGACAAGATCGAGCATAAGATTCACGGTTAGTTCCATGTTGGTGGAGCTACACCAAGTTGAGGGGTGAATAATGCTGCCCACACACGATTTTATGCACACATGATCTGTTCACATCAATATATATACTTTTCATCATTATCTCGCTCTAACTCGTATTTTGCACAGTATAGCTAATTCTATTGCTAATGCTTTGTGACGTGAATCTTCAAAATTTATAGTATGCTAAAATATGTTTTTGTCATTGTAAAATTTTGATTTTATTTTAATAATTTTTTATCCTCCTAAAATATGTATAATAGATCTAAAAATATTCTTTTGTGATTATATATATAATCAAAGTAAAACTTCACGTTGATGTTGTAAATGATGAAGACAAACAATATTGAAATTTTCTATACCAATAATTAATGTGGGTTAATATTATAAGACAATTATATTAGTTATTTATCATTAATGAGTTTTATTTTATGTGATAAAATTAAATGAGTCCGTTAGACAACCAAATCAGATGATATGGACTTAAATAAGCAGATGCCAATGTTGGCCCATTAGAGGATAATAAGAACCCTATTAAGTTAACACACTATAATAAGGTTGTGGTCCCCAATATATCGAGCCGTCATATATAGTTTATCTTCTCCTCATCTAAAGAGTTACGAAGGTCCTATTGAGGAATAAAGAGGTTCCGATTGAGAAAGAATTATAAAGTCACCGATTACGCCGTTAGGCGATTATCTATTTCGTAACAAATCCTAAAAAGAGTACATAGATCAGAAATATTAGTATTTTATAAGGATCCTCTAAAATTTCAATAAGTGGTATCAGAGCCACCATTACAAACTTAATTTTTTTTTTTTTTTTTGCAATAGACTTGTTTGTAGGAATTGGGTTGTTTTTTTGTTTCATAAAAAAAATGTTATTTTGCTGTTTTTTTTATCATGGTTTCTGACGATTGACTTTTAACGTCATCTAATCATGTATTAGTCTGTTTCACTTCTTTTTGGATAAAATTTGTGCTTCAGGTTTCTTGTAATGCTAATAGATTCAAGGAGAAATATTATTATATATTTTATTTATATAACTCTGGTTTTCTAATGTGGGAGCAAATTAAAGTTAAAGGTGAAGTGAAGTTTCTCCAGTCTCGTGCATTGCACAAACATCACAAACATAAATCGGTACTAATGAAATTTTTTTATGAATTTTATTTATATAAAATCTTTTAAAGATTTCTTTTAGGAATTTATACATTATTTTTTTTATTTCCTTTCATAAATTTGTGATAACGTTATTTACAGATGCAATATTTACTTGAGATATTTTAAGTATAAATCAATGATAACATTAAACATAATTTAAAGATATAATATTTACTTGCTGTAATTAATGTTTTATATTTTTTTTGCTATCATGATTGAGTTTGGCCAAATAATATTTTGTACTTGTGATGATAAATGTGTAACAATTATAAAGGTATTTTCATGTGAATAATAGTCAGTCCAAAGAAAGACTATTATTTGACAGAATTTATTGTCAATATTTGATTATTGTGTTGAGAGTACTAATTATAAATTAATTTCTCTAGGAAATAATGTTGTGCTAGGTATCTTGTGATGAGTCTGTTTTGTAAAATATTTGCATGTTCTATTATATATATTTTTATATAACTAAATTATATGTGAAAGTTGTGTAATTTTAAGATCTCATTTATTATATTAAATTGTCTTGTATTTTTTGGTTAAATTGATTGAAACAACATGTTGCCAAAATAACCTCTGTTGTGTAAGTTGATTTGATTGAATTTATATGGATGTTGCATGGAATTATTCATGCAAATTGTGTTCGGCCCAAAGGAAGACATAATTTGCCAGAATAATTACATGCTTACAATGGTAAACATGTGGTGATTAGAAATAGTGTGATTTTTCATGTGAATAATAAAATGTTCAAAGACAATCATTATTTGACTAGAGTAATCATTATTCCATATGAGCAATGGAGTGTCCAAAGATAACATTTGCTTGACAGGACTTATCACCAATGTTTAATCGATGTGTAGAGAATACCACTTGCAGTTAGTCTTTTTCAATCCAAAGATCAAGGATTAATGATGCGCTAGGTATCTTGTTTGGGTATTCAAATTTACCATAAAGATTATTTGTGCATTGTATGTTTATTTTCTCTTCTTTAATTGTTGTTGTTGCTACTACTACGGTTTAAAATACGCATATTATTTGAATCCCAAAGTTGCATGTATAAAATTTAGAGTTTGAAAAGGGAGTTAGTTGAGAGTTGAGGATATTGCATAATTTTTTTACTTTTAGAAAAGAAACAAGAAAACAAGATAAGGAATTTCCTTGTTGCTTTTGTAGGATGAGACATATAAAAAAAAAAGTCCTAATTATGCTATTTAGTGTGGGAAGAATGGTAAACTTCTCATTTTTGTTTGTTTTAAAGTTAATTTAGTTTTGTATCGAATGACATTAGTGGGTAGATTTTGGTTCTACTACTCACAAAAGCATGTCTATATGATGCTACCTATGGAGTCATCCGTCAAGTTATAATGAAAGATTCTTCTATGTGAGCGATGACATAAAGTTACACTTGAAGCTATAAGAACTTTTATGTTTCTTTAAAAGACTCAATTTCATTTGAATTTGGTTGAGACATATATTGAGCTATTTACTAAACCAAATTTTATTTCTAATTTGGACAAATTTAGTTATTTCTTATCAATTAGAAATAATAAAGTTAGTCTCTCATGCGATTCGAGAATTGCAAGTTATGAGTTCTTTTATGGATATTTGAGTGTTCCTATTGCAAACAATTTTGGGTGGTACAAAACTTAAAATTAAATGAGAATTTCGTTACTTTATAACATAAGTGCTTAAGTCATATCTCTTAATAGAGAATTTGGATGCTTGTGTTATATGAAATTTTGGATCCTTTATATTGGTTGGACCTTATAGTCTATATCGAGCATATAAAGGGAAAATAAACAAACAAAAAGTAATTCAGGTGTTGAAAGAAATAAGGATGTCTTAGAACTAATACATGCATATATTTGTGTTATATTCCTTATGGATTCATGGAATGAGCAAACATATTTTATTATGTTCATAGATGATTCCTCTTTATTTAAACTATGAGAAGTTTTGGCCTCTAGATTTCAAAGCTAAAGTTGAACTTCAACCAAAAAAAAAATTAAGGTTGTCAGATCTGACCGTGGGAAATACTATGGTAGATATGACATAAGGTGCAACGTTTGGAATCTCCCATGTGTTTTCTTCAATAATTGTGAAATTATTCTACAACATATAATGTTAGGTAAACCGATCATGAACAAAGTTGTAGAATGATGAAACTAGACTTGTACAAATATGGTAAGAAGTTTGATTCTTCTCTACCAAAGTCGCTTTGGGGAAAGACATTAAAGAATGCAATTTATATCCTTTTAGGGTACCAATTAAAGTAGTCACTACCCAATAGGTATGAGTCAGGGAAATTCCAACATTAGGGATATACACATTCAGGGATGTTCAGTCGAAACAATGTCTTATAGGCTGCATGAAGGTAAGTTGGACTTAAAAGTTATAATTTTTTTGTTACATTTAAAGCTCTCGCATGCATAAGTTTTACAATTCCACTTTAAAATCATGTTTGAGACATGCAAGACTCCTTGAGGAAATTGAGTCTGGCGAGGAAGAAAACATAAGGAGTGTTGTCTTTAAAGAATAATCTATTATTCACAATAGATAAGCCTTTGTAATTACCATTGTTCAAGAAATGAATATGGTAATTAAATAATGATGTTACTCCTAACATTATTAAAAGACAAGACAACACTAAGATTCCCTCTCAAGCACCACCTAAAGTTCACACTCAATAACCTCAAGAAGTATCATTAAGAAGACCCACTAGAGAAAGGAAAAATGTAATTTGATATGATTATGTCATATTTCTTTAAGAACATGAATATGACATTAGGTTGACTGAGAAGGTCTAATTGACCTTAGTCAAGTCATGTTGTGCTCTAACTCTTAAGTGGATTGATGTCATGAATGATGTAATAAAACCGATGGTTGAACATGACATTTGGGATATCGTCAAATTGTTTGAAAGTGTGAAACCCATAAGTTGTAGATAAATATCTATAGTTGAAAGGGATTCAATGGGTAATTTTAAAATATATAAAGATAGTTTTGTCGTCAAAAGTTTTACAAGAAGAAAGACATTGATCACCAAGAGATTTTCTCTCTGATTTCTTAGAAATACTTTCTTAGGACTATAATGACACTGTAGATCATTTTGATAATTGTTTTGTATAGATGGATGTAAAGATTACGTTTCTAAATGGAAACATTGATGAAACAATTTATACGGTGCAACTAGAAAACCTTGTTTAAGATGATCTAAAGTCTATGGTATGCAACCTAAAGAAATCCGTTTAAGCTTTTAAACAAGTCTCTCGTCTATGGTATTACAAAATTCATCAAGATTATCTCTTATGATGTTGAGGAAAATTTGGTTGATGATTGTGTGTGCTAAAAGTTCAGTTGGAGTAAATTTATTATTTTGGTATTATATGTTGATGACATCCTACTATCATCATATGGCTTATTGTTACAAAATAGTTATATTACAATTTATCATGTATGCTTCAGTTTTTTTTATTGTTCTGAAATAATTTTTTGTGGGAGTCCTAAGCTGATATATGAGTAAACTTGGTATGCAACACTAGAAAGTAGTAAAGCCCATTATGCGTTAGTTGAAGAAAACAAGAAACTACATGTTTTCATATCGAAAGTCTAGAAGTTTAGAGATCATTGAGTATTCTAACTTCGATTTTTTTGGAATGTCTTAATAGAAATCACTCCATATAAGGCTCCACATTTAATCATATTGGTGAAGTTAATATTTTGCTATGAGACATCATACTAGAATTTATGTTTGCTAAATTATTGTAACTGGCTTGCCTATTGTCGCCAACATTAAGTAGTCATCGGGTGTTTATTGGGACAATATCTTAGTGGTCTTATTAAGGATTCAACCAAGTAAAAGTTTGTTGACATAAAGTATTTGATTGTTAAATAAATAATTCAGAAAATACAAATTTGTATAAAACATATAGGGACTCATTCCATGCTAGTTGATCCACTTACTAAAGGTATGACACTTAAAGTTTTTCATGAGCACACTACTCATATGAGTGTAATTCATGATAGTACCTTAGTTTAGTGGGAGTCTTAATTATGTTCTATATCTTATAGTTTACAAATATTTTGTTGTTTGGATTTTCTACAGAAATAAAATTGAAGTTTATCATTTCATTATCAGTTTGTTTTGTTTGCAATATTTATGTTGTGTTTGGATAGATCTCTATAAAGAATAAAATTTGGGCTAGTTAGAAATAGGCATGACTAAGATCACACTGCATATAATTTTGATGCTGCTTATCCATATTGACCTATGTCATTGAGTGTACTGATATGGTGGTCATTGGGGTCTTGTTACATTTGTTGTAGTGACGAAAGCAGCAATGATTTCATTATTATGAGATGGACCAGGTTGTTAAGGTGGAAGTTTAAAGGTAAATAGCATACAGATGAGCGCTTAAGGATTTTTGATATAATTGTTACAATATGTAGCCCAAGTGGGAGATTGTTGGAATTTTCTATTCCAATAATTAATGTGAACTAATATTATAAGACAATTATATTAGCTATTTATCATTAGTGAGTTTTATTTTATGTGATCAAATTAAGTGAGCTCGTTAGACAACCAAATCAGATGATATGGACTTAAATGAGTAGATGTCAGTGTTGGCCCATTAGGGGATAATGAGAACCCTATTTGGTTAACACACTATAAGAAGACTATGGTCCTCAGTATACTGAGTCGTCACATATAGTTTCTCTTCTCCCCATCTGAAGAGTTACGAAGGTCCTATTAAGGAATAAAGAGGTTTCGATTGAGGAAGAATCATGGAGTCATCTGTTACGCTGTTAGCCGATTATTCATTCCATAACATATCCTAAGAAGAGTACATAGATCAGAAATCACCTACAGACTTAGATTCCACTACGTTTGTTTGATCAATCATTATGGATCCATGTATTCCTAAAATGCTTCGTGATAATCTAACGTAATGTGTTCTTGGTGGTTATTGGTATTTTATAAGGATCCTCTAAAATTCCAACAAACAAAACCCCCATCCTGCTGCTTTTGTCCCACACTAACCCCCATATGTGCTAATTGCTCCTCAATCCCCAACTCCTTCTGATCCTTCATCATGTGAACCCTAATCGACAGCAAGTTCACAAGTGAAGGAGACAATTAAATGTACCCAAACGACAATGTCATTTCTAGCATGGGCAGATCGAGAATGGAATGAAGAACATCCTACTTCATATTCTTCTGTTCCTAAAAGATCCACCACCCACCTTTGGACTAGATTTGCCATCCACCACCATCCCTAGCCTCACTATGGCACAACCCTAACTAACACTCAATCGTGTCGTCACGCGACCCCAACCAACACCCATTAACATCATCGGAAAAGAGGTTCGGAAATGTTACGAAGAAGATGAAAAATGCTAGGGAAGTGAGAGTTTGAAAATTTGTGGTGATTTTTTGCATTTTTGATGGTTTTCAGCTCCAAAAAATCATATTTTTAAATTTAAATTAAAAAGTATAAGTTTGAATATAACTAAATCTTACTCTTAGTAAAAAGTAATATATTATAATTTTTTGAGAAAAAAAATAGATAATTTTTATGCAGGAAAAAAAAAGTCTAAACATTATGAGTTTTTCAAGAAAAAAAAATATTTGCGTCTTTTATGATACCATCATTGTTAAGGTTTACGGGTTTGCATATATAAGTATAACAAGTAATGAGCAAATTAAATAATATTTTTAATTAACTTTTTCTTTTCCCCGATTTTTTTAATATATATGTTTAGAATCCTGATTGAACTAAATATGGAATGGTGTATTTCAAGCCGACGTAAGTGAGCATGTTCAATTAATTTTTTAGATCCTATCATAATATGAAATCAACACGAATAAATTAAAAAGTTGATAAGATGAACTGTATTTAATTAGGCTTGTTCCTTTTGGCTGCAGTGTGAATAGTTACCATTGATATTTTTATCGAATAATATTAATTGTTAATATTATTACGATTATCCTCTTCAATGACTTGTATATTTTGTTAATATTTTTCAAACGGTTAACATTTTCATTTAATTAAATTTCGAAAAAAAAATTAAATTAATTTTGTTGTTTATGGAAAATAGATATTTTATTTCACTTCGTCTTACGGATATGTTCATTTAAATAGTATTTGCTAAAGTGAAATAAAATGGAATGAAAGTGAATTAAGATAAAAATTTAAAGTTTTGAATTAAAGTAAAATATAAAAATATGAGTGTCATCTCATTTTATTTTTCATTTCATTTCACAATATAATATTTTTTAAATCCTAAGGGGTGTGTATAACGTAAAAAAAGAAATGTTAATGTAATATTTTTCAAATAATCAGGAGATGTTTTGTAGAGATAAGAAAAGCAAGATTATTTTGTATAATTTGATAAAACTTCAAAATATATTAGCATTATTTGCTCTAAAAATTAATTCATAATGAGTCTTATCCCAGAAATTTATGTATATGAGAATTACCCCAACAACATAATATTTCTAGATTTGTCATCGTTGATGATGGATCGATTTAAAACAATCTAGATTGATATTGTTTCCTTTGATCCACTCAGCACTTGTAATCTTCCCGGAACTGCCACCATAGTGGAAACCTATATATACAATTCCAAGTTCCAACTACCCGCCAAATTATCCAAGACTAACAGACAATAGAGACGACCAACACCACATTAAACACATCAGCAACTCAACACCCAACCCAATGTCCACTAACGAGAGCATATGAAGAAGCTCATTGAAAATCAAACATAATTAATTAGTAGAGCAACAAAACCGAACTTTACAACGATTAGAGGCACATGCAGCCAACTTATTTTTTTTTTTAAATGGTATTGGTATAAAGTAACTCATGTTGAAAGTGGTGATTAATCTTTGTCGTAGACTTTGAACACATACAAGGTGTGTATTTTTCTTCCAACACGATTTATTTCATATAAAATTATTATAATCAGGATTCAAACCCTATATTGGAAAAATTCTAAGTTCTTCTTCCATTAGAGATAAAATTATGATAGAATATATAAATGAATAATAACTCTCATCTTATAAACTAACTTTTTTGATTAAATTAAGTCTAAACTCACATTTTAAAATAATATTAAAATCTATGTTAGATGGATGAAAAGGGTCACCCACAATGTTGTTTGTAAATGAGAATGCATGGTGTATGATTTCAAACCGACGTGAGCATATGGTCATGCAACTGTAAATCCTATCATAAATCCGAAATCAACGTGAACAAATTAAAAAGTTGAAAAGGGTGAAATGTAATTGATCAGGCTTTTCCCTCTGGCTGTGTGTGAATAGTTATCACACTTTTTCACTTAGGGATGGTTACCATTGATAATATGGCCAGGACAATTATCCTCTTCAATGACTTGGATAAATACACATCAAGTGTGTGTATATATATATATATATATATATATATATATATATATATATATATATATATATATATATATATAGATATATATATCAGGTTTTTAGTTTTTTTTTTCTTTTCGATGTTCAATTTCACGTTCAAGACTAGTTTCGTCCAGCTTATATGAATGGTGAAGCAATTCCAAAACCCATGTAAGCTAGAAGAAGATTCAATTATATAAGTCTAACTCTTATTTTTGCAGAAAATTAGTTGATTTCCAAAACCATAAATACTTTTATCAACTTTTACAAATTGTTGGTGTTTATGATCCGGGTGAACCCATAAAATTAAAAGAAATGCTCAATTTTGATGAAAATGCTTGTTAAAGGCTGTTCTGCGTACGTATACTTGGAAAACTACATGTATGTTATTAACATTATAGGACCAAATGAAATAAAATAGTAAAAAAAATGTACATATAAAGTAATGTATGTGTAAATATTGATATAACTCATTTTACCAATTCAACAAATTCTTATCAATAATTTACGTTTAATAATTAATCTTATTTTAAACTAATGACTTAAATAATACTTTAATTTATAAATAGAATCTAACTCAATTGATGGAAGATATATTACTTTTACTTGTTACAAATCCCTAATAAATGTATTTCATTTCTATATCAATATTTTTTAATTTTAAATATTAAAATAATTTAATTCATGATTTTTTTAAAATACATGTTATTAGTTCTTATTTTAGATTTATTTTATTAAATGATGATATTACATAATCAAATTATATTATGTATTGATTAATAATTCACTTGTGAAATCATTACTTAACAACTAAGGATGTTTAGTTTAATTAATTGAATAAATTGAATATGGTTGATGAGTTATTGTAACAAATAAAAAACAAAATCATCGCTTAACACAATTTAATCAATACACATAGTTCAATAGCTATCTAGCTGCACCTAGCCCCTATTTTGCCTAAAAAAAAAAATCAATACACAGATTTAAAACATTAATTTCAATAAAATAAAAAAGTCAAAGACAAAAATTTATAACCCCCCCCCCCCCCCCCCCCGTTTTACACGTATATATACACAATGTTTTTTTTATGAACTATTTATTCGGAAAAAAAGAAAAAACTTCAATAAATTATTTGTAAATCAGCCCCTACTTTTAAAAAAAAAGTTGGTCAAAGGAAACAACAAGAAGAAAGCTAAATAAAATACAGAAAGTACAGATTTTTTTTTATGATAAACCTATTGCATTCATGAAGTGATATAATATTTCCAGATGTCTCATTTATAAGGAATGTTATTTGAATCTGCGTCATTTTCTGCCTAAGCAAGAATTGGACAAGATGATAGTGGGATGCGCATAATTATAGAGGACATCGTCTTTGAATTATAAATCCCCAAAGCCATGTAGATATGCTAAGAAAGCCTTTACATAACAATTTTCTATCATGATTAATGGAGAAAAACCAAAATAAAAAAGTGATCAAATGTATTATGCAATGAAAATGTGAGTGAGTTGTCCAATCAAACCAAAGGGTACGCGTAATGGGGTGCCATAAGAAGTGGGTTTTGCCAACGAGCCTTTGCAATAAGTGGATACATTGATGTCCACCTACGTCCACTGTGTGCCTAGAGCCTGAAGACCAAGAGACCAGGCACACAATCTTTCAGGTTAATGGTTTCAATTTACTTTACATTGTAACATCTGACAGATTCCCCTTTTTAAAAAGAAATAATTATACTCAAATCTTTTTAGAATTTAGATTTATTTATAATTTGATCCTACAAAATTGATTTATAAAGTAAAAATTATCTCTTATTTATATACTTTAATTTGATCATATTAATATGTGGGTCTCCAACTCTCTCTCCCCTCACATGTAGAAAACTAAATATCTTGGTAAGATTTACAATATTAAACATGTGTGTGATACGATATAATATCATAATGAATGATTCCATTAAAAAAAATATAAGTTAGATTCTAATATCATCTTAAAATTGAGATTTAAACTTATCTCAATGTTAAAAATTATCCTATAGAATGAGGATTATTCTCTTATATATTTTAATTTAATGATATCATTAATTAATATAAATTTTCTGTGAAATCTAATATAATCATTATATGTTATTAAAATTTTCTTTTGAGTATTATATATATATATATGCTCAAAATTTTTAAACTTGAGATGACTGAATTAAGTGAAAACAATTTCATGCCGGTTAATTAATGCGTTGGTTTGATCGTACACTTCATTTTAATAATCGTTGCTTTAATTGAACCTAGTTGCTCCAACATACCTAACATTAGCACCCGATTCTCGGGGAGGCCTCATCAGATTAAAGATGGAAGATATAATTAAATGGGAATATGCCTCTTAAGATCCCTAAACCTAGCCAGTTAGTAAGTGCACATAAAGTTGCTTCAAATTGCAATATTAATGTTATCTTGGTAGCAAACGCTGACATCATATGGTTAAGAAACTTCTAATAATTTATGTCACAACTGTATTTTGTCTCTATCATTACTTTAGTTCTAAGTTCGCATGCTAGTTTTTAATTAATTAACTTTGGAATAAATTACTTGGCAAATGCACTTCTCTGCCTCAAATCTTGCCCATGTGGTAAGAGACGTGACTCTAAGTTCTAAAACTAAAATTAAGAAATAATATAATGTGTTGCCAAATTTGTCATTAGTTTATCCTACTTTTCTTCAAGTAGATTTATTATTATCATTTTTCCCCCTCTTACCTAAGAAGGAGAATCACAATATGCACTCGCACCCCATGTCTTTGTCCTTCTACCTTTTCTGCACCCAGGTGGAAATCTAACGTGTTGCACTTCTAAATTGAAGTTTCGAGACCTCCAAAGTCATGATAATATGAGAAATATAGAAGTTGTGGATTAAAAAGACTCTGTCAATGATGAGGATTATTCATCCAAGTAAAAAAGAATGTCAAACAAGAATCTGTTTCATAACGAATAATTGGTACAAATTTCACCATCCCATTGACGCTTACAATGATTCCAGCTTGGCCATTTATTGAAGGTAGGCCGATAAAGACGTGATTTGAAGAAAAGCAAAATCAATTTAATTGTAGACCCCTTAACATTATTTTATGCTCATTTTATCGGTCGACATCCAAAATATAAAAAATCTGGAACATGTTTCAATCAATTTTATTTGGTTTATTGGAGTAAGCGGGAAAATTAAAAGAATAAATAAAGATTTTAATATATATGTACTAGTGTAAAACAATTTAATATTATCATTCAATTATACATCATTATTTAAATTATTTTAATATATTATTTAAAAATTATGGATTATAATTAGATAAATTTGTAAAAATTTCATTCTAATAATCATTTTTCTCATAAATAAAACTGAGAAAAGTAAATTGAGAATATATACTGCAATAACTTTATAATTAATTATTATTTTAATCCATGCGTATTGCACACATAAATGTTTTCTTTTATATAAATAAAATTTATAATAAAAAACTATTTTTAACATATAAAATATATTATAATCGTTAAGGTTAAGATAATTCAACTCTTAATTTTAATAATAACAAAGCATAACAGCTAGGATTATATTTTGATAAAAACTAATGAATTTTCATGTAATACAAATCGTCTTATATGATTCGTTTGAAGGATAAGTAAATCGCATTTAGATTGCTTGATCTGTCAAATGCTCAAAGTTTTGTTTATCACAACCCATTGTCAATACGAAGATTTCAAGACTTCAAAACATTGTGAAAAATATAAGCTACATAGTATATATATATATATATATATATATATATATATATATATATATATATATATATATATAAAGCAAATCTAATACGCTATTACATCCCTACATTAACATCAGTTTTTAATAAAATTGATGTTAATGAAAACGCGGTGACATTGTTGTAAATAAAATAATTTTATTAACATCAGTTTTTAAAAAATCGATATTAACAAGGACATGTTAACATCGGTTTTCTTGGGTGACTTAATTTAAAACCAAAACTGGACTGCTTGCGCACTCTCGCACACTCACACTCTCGCTCTGACTCTTGCACTCTCGCAACACCACGTTCACTAGAAGTGTACTTCTCCAGCGTGCCAAAACACTCACCGTCACAAGGTCTACCTCGCAAATCAAAAACACGCGCTCACCAAAGAGTTTTACTCTCTGGTAATCGATTACCAGTAGCCAACATTGTTTTCAAAACTGATTTACAAAGCTGTAATCGATTACCATGAGCATGTAATCGATTATCAATGTTTTAAAACGTTAGATTTCAAATTTCAAGAGTCACAACTAGTGATAAAACATTTTCAAATCATTTTAAACTTGTGTAATCGATTACATAATACTTGTAATCGATTACCAGAGTTTCTAAAAGTTTTGATTTTTAAAATTTAAACATGAAGAGTCACATCTGTTGATGTATAATCGATTACACCTTTGATGAGAATCATGAAACTGGCCAAATACAGGCTAAAGGCCCAAGTGGAGAAGGACGAAGGCCCAAGTGGAGAAGGACAAAGCCCCCGAGTGGAGAAGGATGAAGGCCCAAGTGGAGAAGGATGAAGGCCCAGAGGCAGAGACACTATCAAGACTATTAATTGTTGCTGAAGGCCCAAACTAATTTGAAGGCCCAAGTTAAATAAGTTTTTAGTTATAATTTATTTTTATTGTAATTTTGGCCCAAACTGTTTAGAAGGCCCATGTCTATTTTTATCTTTTTGTTCAGCTACACTATAAGTATGGGTTTTTGTTTTGAATAAAAAAAACTTTTGGCATTTTCATAAAATTTGGTGAGAGTTTCTCTCTGGGTTCCTTGTTGAACCAATTATCAGACTTATCAAGGTAATCCTTGTGGCGTCTATCCTGACTTATCTTCCTTCATTGGAAGTGGCGTCTACCCTGACTTATCTTCCCTCTTTGGAAGTGGCGTCATCCAAATCTCTGTAACCTGTATCAAACAATCCGCTCCTACTCAGGTTCACATCATCTGGTATCAGAGCTTCGGCTCTTGATACAGGTTCTATCCTATCCTATCCTTTTTTTTTTCTTTTTTTTTGGTGATTTGTCCTTGTTTGCGTCTTGTTGCGTTCTTGTTTGTGTCTTTGTTTCGTTCTTGTTCTTGTTCTTGTCATGTTTTTTGTTTTTGTTCTTGTTTCTTGTATCTTTCAGACTTTGTTTTAAAAAAAAATGTTGTTTGAGTTCTGTTTCAAGTAAAAAAAAAAAGTTGCAGAATTTTTATTTTATTTTTTTAAAAAAAAAGAGAAGAAAAGAAGAAAAAAAAAGTGGGTGTTTGATCTTTGAACACGAAATTGAGGCATTTAGAGGTGTTTTTTTTGAAAGAAAATCGTGGATCAAGTCCCCTTTTCTAGATTCTCCTCTGAATTCTGAGCGTTTTGATATATAGTGGGCCTCAAACGGACAACCGTAGCAAAAGTTATGAGCATTTGAAGTTTACTTGTCATATTTGTTATCTTATCTGTTATCCTATCTGTTATCTTATTTGTTATCATATCTGTTATCCAAATTAAATCTAATTTGTTATCCAAATCTGATCTATTATCCAAATCAAATCAAATCAAATTTTTTTATCCAAATCAGATTTGTTATCCAAATCTAATCTGTTATCCAAATCAAATCCAATCTGCTATCCAAATCAAGTCCAAGTTGTTATCCCAAATCAAATCTGTTACTCTGATAATTATATTGTCTTTCCTTTTATTTTATATTACCTTGTGTGTCTAATTCGATCCATCCAGGAACTTAAGAGGGAGTGAGTGGTAAAAGGCAAGAGTGAAAACATCACACAAAAGCCTATATTGAGAGCATCAAACACGAGTGAACTACCATCAAAGAGTGAAACACGTGAGTAGAGTGTGGTGAGGTCCTGAATTTTTTTTTTTAATTTACTGCAAAATTCTTTGTTCCTTAATCATGGCAAGAGCTGGTGACAATGGTGGTGTATATCATCAACTGGATGAATCTCAACGCTTATTTCTGGACGCGTGGACTACACAAATGCAACGTTTGTTGAACCGTAACAAAGAAAAGCCCTACAGACGAATAGCCAAATCTTCCTCATTTACTCTTAAACCTCTATCCCCTAGAGAAGTGTGTGATGACCAAATCAGAATGAGAGAAAAGAGAGAACAAGAGAAAGAAAATAGTGAGGCACCACAAAGGAATATGAAAAAGAAGAGTGATACACCCGAGGAAAAGAGTGATACACATGAGAGAAAATTTAATTATTTTGCAGAGGCGAGTGAAGTGAGGAAAGTGTTACCTGCTCATGAACCACTCAATCTACAGTATTGCAAAGACAGTAAAATTTCTATTGATAATTCTAATGAGTTTACTATTTCTATTTCTCCTAGTGTTCAACCATTATTGCAGGAATTTAAAAATGTCTTTCCTAAGGAGATTCCTCATGGACTACCACCTTCAAGAGGCATAGAACATCAAGTTGATCTCCTCCTCGGAGCTTCATTGCCTAACAGGCCAACTTACAAAAGCAATCCCCAAGAGACTCAACGTAAGGATGCACATGCCAAAGTTGAGTATGTGAAAAGATTGTATGACCAAGTGAAGGTGCAAATTGCAAAGAAGAATGAAAACTATGCCAAGCAAGCCAGCAAGAAAAGGAAGGAAGTGGTACTTGAACCAGGTGATGATCCTGGACATTTGAGGACAAATGTTTTCCAAGAAGGAGGGAATGATGAGAATCATGAAACTGGCCAAATACAGGCTAAAGGCCCAAGTGGAGAAGGACGAAGGCCCAAGTGGAGAAGGACAAAGCCCCCGAGTGGAGAAGGATGAAGGCCCAAGTGGAGAAGGATGAAGGCCCAGAGGCAGAGACACTATCAAGACTATTAATTGTTGCTGAAGGCCCAAACTAATTTGAAGGCCCAAGTTAAATAAGTTTTTAGTTATAATTTATTTTTATTGTAATTTTGGCCCAAACTGTTTAGAAGGCCCATGTCTATTTTTATCTTTTTGTTCAGCTACACTATAAGTATGGGTTTTTGTTTTGAATAAAAAAACTTTTGGCATTTGATAAAATTTGGTGAGAGTTTCTCTCTGGGTTCCTTGTTGAACCAATTATCAGACTTATCAAGGTAATCCTTGTGGCGTCTGTCCAGACTTATCTTCCTTCACCGGAAGTGGCGTCTACCCTGACTTATCTTCTTTCACCGGAAGTGGCGTCTACCCTGACTTATCTTCCTTCACTGGAAGTGGCGTCATCCAAATCTTCGTAGCCTGTATCAAGTGATCCGTTCCTAGTCAGGTTCACATCAACCTTGATGGTAATCGATTACCAGTGACTGATTTCGAAAAATAAATTTCCAAAAGTCACAATTCTTAAAGTGACTTGTTTTTGAAGATTTTTTCAAAAGTCATAACTTTTTAAGTGACTAGTTTTCAAAAGAGTCACAATTTTTAAAAGGTGACTAGTTTTAAAGAAATTGCCAAGAGTCACAAACTTTAACTTGAGTCATCAAATGATTATAAATATGTGACCATGACATGAATTTCATTACAAGTTTTTTACAAAAATTTCTTATTCATTTCTCAACTTCTTTCTAAGAGTTTTTGTTCAATACTTTCTCTTCCAAGAAAAGTTAATTGTTTAAAAACTTGTGCTATTCTTCTTCTTCATTCACTTCTCCCTTTGCCAAAAGAATAGAAGGACTAACCGCCTAAATTCTTTTGTGTCTCCCTTCTCTCTTCCAAGAGAATTCAAAGGACTAATCGCCTGAGAATTCTTTTGATTCTTCCCTTCCCCTTAAACAAAAGATTTCAAAGGACTAACCACCTGAGATATCTTTTGTTTCCCCTTACAAGGATTCAAAGGACTAACCGCCTGAGAATTCTTCGTCTTAACACATTGGAGGGTACATCCTTTGTGGTACAAGTAGAGGGTACATCTACTTGGGTTGTTGTACTGAGAACAAGAGAGGGTACATCTCTTGTGGATCAGTTCAAGTGGAGGGTACATCCACTTAGTTGTTCAAAGAGAAAAAGGGAGGGTACATCCCTTGTGGATCTTTTCCTTGTGAAGGATTTTACAAGGTTGAAAGAAATCTCAAGAACTGTTGGTTGCTTGGGGACTGGATGTAGGCACGGATTGTGGCCGAACCAGTATAAATCTTGTATTTGTCTTCTTCTTCCCTACACTCTTTAATTTCTGTTGTGTACTTTTAATTGCTGCTTTTACTTTTGTCTAAGTTATTGTTTCTGTTCTTTACTTTCTAATAACTTAGTAGTAAAACCTAATTTGATCTAGTACCATTAAGAAGGATAATTTTTAATTAGTCAAGACACATTCATAATTAATTCAACCCCCCCTTCTTAATTATTCTAAGGCCACTTGATCCAACAAAGCTTACTCATTGTCACATATTGATATCTGTTTTTCGGAATAATGATTGATGTAGGTGGTCATTGTGTTATTTATTGGATTGTTGCTTTCATTTTGGACCGTGCTTCTCATCATCACAGGTACAAATGCTTGTTACCTATTAATGTTTTTATTACTTGTTCACTGCCAATAATGACAACTGATATATGCCATACAAATTGTGTTCATGATGAGTGAACCTTAGATTCCCGTTTGAGACTGAATGCAATGATTCTTGCGGATAGTTTGCATTAATCATTGTATTCAATCTTGAAATGTTCGTTTGGACAGTTTGGGGAGACTGATATTTTTATGGTAGATTCATGCGTTAAGGTTAACATTATTTTGTTTAATTTGATGAAATTTCAGTACAATGCATTTCTAGTTGTTCTCTGAGTGCATACTTGATTATCGGGAAATTAATTTCACCGATTTCATGTCGTGTACTTGGAGATCAATGCGAAATGCTGCCGATATTTTGTCAAATTTAACAAAATAGAATTAACCTTGATGTATGAAGCTACCATAAAAAAAGGTCTTCCTGAATGGGATAGGGCCACACCTATAATAAAAAAGTGAGATTTTCATGCATCAAATAACTTTGTGAGTATCACAGAGTTATTATTTAGATGGATCGAAGTTGGATGAATGAAAGTCGCATGAGCCCTGCATATGAGGAAGGCGTTGAACAATTCTTGCAATTTGCCTCCGAAAAAAGTCGACCAAATGAGGACGAAAAATATTATTGTCCTTGCATCAATTGTTTGAACGGAAGACGAAAAATACTGGAGGACATACGAGAGCATCTATTGTGTGATAGGATTAAGAAGAATTACACCACGTGGATATGGCATGGTGAATTAACAGACATGCAGAGTGGGTCCCAATAACCGTTTGCTGTAGAAATAGGAGATTACTTGGAGTATATGATTCATGACCTTGGACAAGAGTCTTTTCAGTAAGTACATGCCCCTATGTATGATACATTGCAAAGTGATTCAAAGAAGCCTTTGTATCCAGGGTGCAAGAATTCCTTGACGCTGTTGTCGGTGGTGTTAAGTCTGGTTAATGTGAAGGCCAGATATGGATGGAGTGACAAAAGCTTTAGTTCACTGCTTCAAGTAGTACATGATATTCTTCCTGAGGAAAACACGTTGCCTAAACGTTACTATCAGGCGAAGAAGATATTGTGTCCGATGGGTATGAAGTATTAGAAGATTCATGCTTGCCCGAATGATTGCATATTGTACAAACATGAATTTGAAGAAATGTCCAAATGCCCTAGGTGTGGGGTGTCACGGTACAAAGTCAAGGATGATGAGAAGTGTAGTATTGATGAAAACTCAAAGAAGGACCCCCAGCGAAGGTGTTGTGTTCTGCCGATTGTTCCAAGGTTTAAGCGTCTTTTTGCTAATGGAGACGACGCTAAAGACCTTACATGGCATGCAAATGGGAGAAACTGCGATGAAATGGTTCGTCATCCGACTGATTGCTCCCAGTGGAAGAAGATAGATCGTTTGTTTCCGGATTTCGGCAAAGAGACAAGAAATATTAGGCTTGGACTAGCCAGTGATGGAATGAATTCATATGGCAATTTAAGCACTCAACATAGTTCATGGCCAGTTCTACTAGTAATTTACAATTTGCCTCCTTGGTTGTGCATGAAGTGAAAATACATGATGTTGTGTATGATGATATCGGGCCTAAAACAACCAGGAAATGACATTGATGTTTATCTAAGTCCGTTGATTGAAGACCTGACAAAGTTATGGGATGAGGGGGTTTTAGTGTTTGATGGGTTTCAGAATGAGACTTTTCAAATGCGTGCAATGCTTTTCTATATCATTAATGACTTTCTAGCATATGAGAATTTGAGTGGTTATAGTGTTAAGGGTCATCATGCATGCCCCATCTGTGAAGAAGACACAAGCTACACACAACTGAAATATGGTAGAAAAACAGTCTACACTAGGCATCGACATTTTCTAAAACCTCATCACCCTTACAGGCGATTGAAAAAAGCATTTAATGGAAGTCAAGAGCAAGAAACTGCACCGATACCGTTGACTGGTGAGCAGGTCTTCCAGCGGGTTGAACACCTGAATACTATATTTGGAAAGACCCAAAAGAAGGAAAAAAAAGTAAGACTTGCATATGGAAGTCTTACTTTTTTTTAGACATTGTATTGATGAAAGATGTATTGATGTTATGCATATGGAGAAAAATTTATGTGATAGTGTCATTGGGACGCTCCTTAACATTCAATGCAAGATGAAAGATGGTTTGATTACCCGTCAAGATCTAGCTGAGATGGGTATACGATCGCAGTTGCATCCAAGGTCTGATGGTAAAAAAATATACTTGCCTCCAACTTGTCATACTTTGTCTAGAAATGAGAAGATCAACTTTTGTCAGTGTCTGCGCCGGGTCAAAGTCCCACAAGGATACTCTTCAAATATTAAAAGCCTTGTGCAGTTGAAGGATCTTAGGTTGGTAGGATTAAAGTCTCACGATTGTCACGTGTTGATGCAACAATTGTTAGCCGTGGTAATACGAGACATTTTGCCTAACAAAGTCAGGTTAGCCATAACTCGCCTGTGCTTTTTCTTTAATTCCATATGTAGCAAAGTTGTTGATCCTATGAAGTTAGATGAGTTGGAAAATGAGGCTGCTATTATACTGTGCCAGTTGGAGATGTATTTTTCTCCTGCTTTCTTTGACATCATGGTTCACTTAATTGTTCATTTGGTCAGAGAAATCAAATTTTGTGGTCCTGTTTTTTTTGCGGTGGATGTACCCAGTTGAGTGATACATGAAGATCTTAAAAGGGTATACGAAGAATCTACATCGTCTGAAAGCATCTATTATTGAAAGGTACATTGCAGAAGAAGCCACTGAATTTTGTTCAGAGTACATTGAAAAGGCTAAACCTATTGGGCTTCTCGAGTCTCAGCATGATGACAGAGTGGGCGGTAAGGGTTCAAGAGGACTGCATGTTATCACTCCAAGTGTAGAAGATTTGTTACAAGCTCACTTGTACATGTTGAATAATAGTAATGAAGTTTTGCCATACATACTTCAGCATGAAGGTTTAGTGAAAGAAAGTAATCCAAAAATGTCGAAGAACTGGGTCTTGAAAAAGCATAACAAGACTTTCCTTGATTGGTTTAAAGATACAATCTTTGCTGATGAAAATGCTTTTGAAACGTTAAGAAAGCTAGCAGATGGGCCTAAAAGAAATGTTATAACTTGGCAAGGATATGACATAAACAAATATTCCTTTTATATAAAAGCACAAGACGAGAAAAGTACAATGCAAAACAGTGGGGTCACCTTAAGGGCTGAATCTCAACACTTCGCTAATGTACATGATGAAAATCCCTGTGTAGCTTCCATCCCTTACTTTGGGTTCATTGAAGAAATTTGGGAGCTTAACTATGTCAAATTTACTGTTTGTGTTTTCAAATGTAAATGGGTTGACAGCAACACCGGCGTGCGGATCGATGATATAGGATTTACGTTGATAGATCTAAAGAAACTAGCTTACCAGAATGACCCTTTGTCGCAACCTATCCTTTGGCGGGAGGGAGACGCGAGGGCTCACAGGTGCGTCTTCCATGGGAGGAAGATGCGCGGAGTCGCCACCAATGTTTATTCGAGGAAAACGTCGGAAAAACCAGAAAGGTGTGGTCTACGAACTTTAAGTGTGAAAGGTTTGGGAGTTGTATTTACGCACGGGGAAGATATTAGCACCCCACGTATTTGTCACAAGGGACGACAGCCTTTTAATCAAATGTGCAAATATGACTTCAATTTGTTTTATTTTCCCTTTTACGTTTTTTATGTCTTTTTATGCCTTTTGTATTTTTTTATCTTTTTGTGGTCGACAAGTGTGTTTTCCTTGCTCCTACGTATTCCTCAATTGTGATAAGGAAATCAGACCTACGTAGTTCTTTGAAAAGGGGCGAATCAAGTGATTCTTTTTACTCGGAAGGGGGTCATTTAAGGCATTGGACCTTAAAATGATCCATTTTAATTGGTGAGAAAGCTAAGGCGTTGGACCTCTAACCATCTCACGAGGTTGACAAAAGCGGGGCTTTTGCTCCTACGTATCCTCCATCGAAGAGGAAATCATACCTACGTAGTTCTTGCAAAAGCGGTAAAGCTACATGTTGATTTTATGCTTTTGAACGGTCCATGTTAACCGATAAAAGCAAAGAGGATCGTTTAAGGCGTTGGACCTTAAAACGGTTTTGAATGACTTTTGCGGACGAAGCTTGATTTGTGAGTTGATTTTAGCCTTAGTTTCACTTTGGTTGTTAGTCAATTCATTCAAGGAAAACTTCCAAAGAAAAACGTCCGATTGATTTTTTTGATTATTTTATTCAAAGATATTTTGATTATTTTATTATTTTTCAAAATATTTTGATTATTTTATTATTATTTTGCTTTATTTTTTGTTTAACCGTGGTTACAGCGTGAACGATCGGTTAGATTTTGTTTTAACAGTGATTAAACGAGATTACAACACAAATGATCGGTTGAAATTCATTTTATCATTTATTAGGTGAGAAAACGGCTTAAATAAACGGTTAAAGCACGTTAAAAACAAAAGAAAAGAAAACTGAAAGTAAGCGAAATTAAAGTGAAAGTACACAAAACAAGTAGGGACCACTAAGGGTGCATAGAATGAATTGAAAGATTCGATTTCGGGAACTTACCGGTTGAAGACCGAAGAACGGTGAAGAACGATGAAGAATTTCCACAGAATCAATTACGAAAGCGTTACGGAAGCACTTCGACTCGATTTTTTCTTCACGAAAATGTGTTTTTTGCCCAAAATAGCTGAAATGCATAGCTAAGGGGTGATGAGTATTTTTGAAACAGCCCCCCTCCCCTATTTATAGAGAAAAAGAGAGGTGCTTGCCACCCAGAGACTTAATGAAGAAGATTTATAAGCGCACCTGAATTACTAAGTTCACCCCCCTTTTCGTATTTTACAAAAAAGTTACGGAAGCCTTATGGACGCGTTTCAGATTTGATTTTCATCTTTTTTTCTCTTCCCTTTCACCAATGTTAAGTGAAATATGCTTACCCAAGGTTTTCGGAAATTTTACGGAAGCATTACGGAAGCCACGAAAGCCCCAGTAACCATTTTTCAAAAACGTGGAGGAGCTTGCCGCCCAGTTGCTTCCTCCTTAAGCAACCCAACTTCCAAAATGTTTCGGAAAGGCCTAGACTCGAATTGCTATTTACACCCCTATCTTGATAAGTTCACCCCCCCCATTTTTGTGTTTTTGGCTGTTTTCTTTCCGAAATCTCACGAAACTTTACGAATTCCATAACGACATCCATTTTCTTTTCAGAATGTTACGAAACTTTACGGATTACGCAACAATGCTCTTTTTGACTTCGGGAATGTTGCGGAACTTTACGGATTGCGCAACAATGTTTCTTTTTTACTTCTGGAATGTTGCGGAACTTTACGGATTACCTAACGATAGGGGTTAAGCACCTCGAGGCGGTCAAGCGAAGGTTGCATGCCACCAAACAATGGTCCCTGGATGAAATTAGGGTATGACACCCTTTCATCATGGCAGAACAAGCTAAACATGTATTTTATGTTCAAGACCCTTGTGATGAAAGGTGGTCAGTGGTTCTAAACGGGAAAACAATTGGTGTTAATGTAGAAGATGATGATTCATACATTGATACTTATGTTAGTCCTTTGTCCACACAAATGTCACCTAACATCGTTGGAGAAGAAGAAGCTGACGACGTTCGTGCTAATCGTAATGATCATGATGAAGGAGAATTAATTAACATCGTCTAATTTAATTTTCTTATTATGTATTTCATTTAAGTCCATTCATTTTTACATAACTGTTCAGTTTTTTGATAATGTTAATTAACTAAAGTTTTTTTTCTTTACAGGCCGATGGCTATGCCACCTAGCTCTCCTCCTACTTCTCCTCCTCCTACTGAGGTACCATCACAATCGCCGTCTACCTTGAAGTGGACAAGAAAAGCCACACGGCTAAGATCATTGGCGACTAGACCAGCTGGGGCAGACAGACCGGTGGTGCATGTCGATCCTGCGACTAGGAAGGCCGACGGTCCCCACAAGAAGAAATTAAGAACATATTTGGGGATTGTCGCTCGTGATAAGGTCGACATGACATACGAGAATTGGAAACAAGTCCCTGCTGCTCAGAAGGATTTGATATGGGAGGATATTCAGGTATTTTATTTTTCATCTTGCATTTTGTTTATTAGCCAAAATTTTAATTTACTAATAATAAAACCTAATTTGTTATTTGTCAGGCTAAATTTGATATCCCTGAAGCATTTGACATTAGGACAAAAAAGAAAATACTTTAGACTATGGGGGAGCGGTGGAGACAGTTTAAGTCTGATTTGACGTCAAAATGGGCACTTGCAACCGATAAGGATAGTGTTGATGACACTGTATGCGAAAAATACAACATTAGGAAGGAGAAATGGGCCAATTTTGTCAGAGCCGCAGAGACCCCTCTTGGGAGGTATGTTCTTTGTCATTTTCATTGTTTTCAAGTTTAAATTTACTTATTATAATATATTGTAATCATGAGTTTCATTAATGTTCAATTTTTGTAGGATGTGCGAAAAAAGGCACATGCCATCCAGAAGCAAAACATTGCCCCCCCCCCACGAGACAACACGTGGGGGTTATGAATATTTAGAAAAGAAGTTGATGGATGAGAAGACAAAGAAAAAACTAGAGGAAGCTGCTTAATCCGGAAGCACTGAGGCCATGATTGATCCTCTATCTCCCATCAGACAGCACGTGAAGTGGAAGATGGCCCACACCAAGAAAATTGGTCAGATGACGTCTGAGACAGTAAAGGAAATTGCTGAGAAGATTGTAAGTTACTTTCAATCAATAATTGTAATTATTTATGTTTATTGTGTGACCAGAACACCCTGGTCATGTGCGTACTGTTGGAGCCGGTGTGACAATCAAGCAATACTTTGGACCGGCTCCACACACCTCCTGCACTTCTTCCTCCATGGCTTCTGAAGAACTAGAGCAGCTGACTCAACAAATCAGGGACCAGCTGGAGGAGTCGATCACATAAAAAGTGAATCGACAGCTGATGTTATCCTTCAGCTAGATGCAGTCCCAGTTTCAGTCACAAATGCAAGCACAAGTACTTGCACTACCTCCGGAGCCTAAGGTTGGTCCTTCAGCTGCTCCTGTCAGCACAAAGGAGAGTTGTGTTGATCCCTCAGGGAATGATCCAAACACGGGTGACTCAGACAAATGCGGGTTGTACATCGAAGAAAATCCTCCCCACCTGGTTGCCCTAGGAAAAGTTTATGAGGGACCGACAACCGTTCACAACATCCCTTTGTTGCAAGATCAAGTGAAGGTCAGTGTTGAGGAGGTTAGAGATACAGATGCTCCTATTCCTATACCCACTGAAGAGGTTAAGTTAGTGGGGCAGACACTTAACACCTTCCTTGCTTGACTGACACATTTCGTCAAGCGTTTATCAGAACATGTATTTTAGTGTCATTAAATGCTTCTTTTTTCAATTTAATTGTTCACTGTAATTAAATTATGCTAATTAACTATGTTGGATAAACAGGGAGCTGTGGGACCAGCAAAACCTGCAGATAGTGATGCAGCTCCATGTGGAGCTTGTATGCCTTGGATCTTCTTCATCAATGGAGTCCTTTGCTTCTTGAAGATCATGACAGCAAAATAGAGAAGGAAGAAAGATGATTGGAGACGCCACTTCAAGGAGAAGATGAGTCAAGAAGAAGCTCACCACCATAGGAAGCCATGGATAAGTGCTTGAAGGTAGGAGAAGATGAGTGGAGGGAGAGGGAGAGAAGGGGCACGAAATTTTGTGCCTCAAATGAGGTCTGAACTTTGAAATGTAATTCTCAAATGATCAAAGTTGAAAAAATGCACACACATGGCCTCTATTTATAGCCTAATTGTCACACAAAATTGGAGGGAAATTTGAATTTGTGGAGCCAAATTTTGGAGCCAAAATTTCACTAATTATGATTCTCCAAGATCAAGTCCAAGATTCTCCACTAAGTGTGCTTAGGTGTCATGAGACATGTAAAGCATGAAGGGCATGCACAAAGTGTAATTATATGATGTGGCAATGGGGTGTAGCAAGCAAATGCTCACCTCCCCCTCTAAAATTTAATTGGATTGCGCTTCTCCCAATTCAATTAAATTTATTTCCAACCACACACATCAAATATTCACTTAATTCATGTGAAATTACAAAACTACCCCTAATACAAAGACTAGTCTAGGTGCCCTAAAATGCAAGGGCTGAAAAATCCTACATTTCTAGGGTACCTTACCTATATTATGGAGCCCTAAATACAAGGCCCAAAAATAATGAAACCTTAATCTAATATGTACAAAGATAAGCGGGCTCATACTTAGCTCATGGGTTCGAAATCTACCCTAAGTCTCATGAGAACCCTAGGGCCTTATCTTGCATCTCTAGCCCAATCTTCTTGGAGTCTTCTATTCAATGCCCTTGTGGGGTAGGATTGCATCAGATAGGCCAGATCATGAGGTCAATGATCCCCTATATCTAATGACCTTGACCATCCCACAACTTTTTTTGAAGTCGTTGCAGGTTATGTGGGATGCTACCGTGTTCGGGGTGTTTAATGAAGACTTACCCTTGTACATAAAGCATGAAAATCTGTCTGAAATAGCACATGGTGGTCAATGTCTCAGCATCTTTGTCATACAGTTGTGGATTTTGTAAGTCAATTTAGATTATTGTTAATTACCTAAGTTATTGTTTTAAATTCATATATAATTTACTTTGTGTTAACAGCAATAGGCATCTGACTGAGACAAGTATGCGAGCGATGAATTCCAATGTGTATGGATTCCTCGAGCCACAGTCCATCCAGAGATCTGGGCAATCGCAATTTGAATCAGAAAGTTACAAGAAGAATTGGATGCAGAATTCAAAACAGGATGTCTACCTAGGAGCCTACCTGAATGGGTAAGTTAAACTGAACAAATGAATTTAAATAATGTATAATACTACAATAACCTATATTGGTCTCCACTGCAGTGCACACTGGCAAATGGCCATCATTTTGCCTAAGGAAAATCTTGTTGTCTGGTTTTGTTCCTTGCATAATAGGCCAGACAACTACCTTAAAGGAATAATTAACAGGTCAATGTTGTTTTTCAATACATTTGCATTAGCATTACTCAGCAATATCAATATTTTAATGTTTGTTGTATTCAACAGTGCTTTGAAAGGACTTGACGATACTTTACAACTTAAATCCAAGGCTGGTGCTAGGTGGATTGTTGTTAAAGTAAGTGATTTAAAGAAAGCTTATACTTATATATATTTTATGTGTGTGTACATTAATTTGTAGTTAACGTTTAATATCTAAATTTCATTATGTATTTAGTGCAATAGACAAAAAGGAAGCACTGAGTGTGACTATTACGTGATGCACTGGATGTCCACTATAATCTTAGGAAGTTTCAGGAATAATTGAGAAACGGTAATTGTTTATTTCAAACAAATTTGATTTTGTTATGATTGGTATTGCATTATTAACTTATGTTTTATTTTATCATGTAGTATTTTAATGATGTTAGACCATTGGAAGCAGAGAGATTGAAGGCGCTTTGCATCCAATGGGCAAAGTATTATCTCAAAGTTAGAAATCAAACTTAGGATGTTAGGGAACTTTGTAATTTTAGTTTACTAGCTTGCTTTACATTTTTTACAATTGATGTTTCCTTTTAACATTGAATATTCTTTATTGATAGTTATTAATAAATTATTTATTGATAGTTATCAATTGATTTTTTACAATTGATAGTTTACTAGCTAGCTTTCTGCTAATTAAAAATTGTTTCAAAGTATAATGCAAATGATATATGCTATGCTGTGTAGTCTGATTTCAAATTTCCAAGTTAATTTTTGGGTTTATTGAAAAAGCAGACAGTGTATTAAAAAAGATTTCTAATAACAACATTGGATTTTTAAAAAAATCGATCTTATTCTACACAACAACATCGATTTTTCAAAAAATCGATGTTAACTTCCAACGTTAACATCAGTTTTTGAATAAACCAATGTTAACTTATACGTTAACATCGGTATTTTTAGTAAAACCAATGTTAACGTTTTTGAAGTTAACATCGGTTTTCTACAAAAATCGATGTTAACATATAAGTTAACATTGATTTTTTTTAGCAAGACCGATGTTAATGTTTTCAAAGTTAACATCGATTTTTTAGTAAAATCGATGTTAACGTTGGAAGTTAACATCAATTTTTGTATAAAATCAATGTTAACTTCCAATGCTGTTATGAACATTGATACTTTTTATGGTGTAATTCTTATTATATAACATCAGTTATTTAAATAACCGATGTTGTAATTTTTACGTTAACATCGATTTTTTAAAATCGATGTTAACAATAAACTTTCAACATCATTTATAAATAACTGATATAAAAAACATATTTTCTAGTAGTGTAAGTCTTTGTCTTAGTTGGAAGAAACAAAATGAGAAGTTTATTAACTCTCATACCTCAAAGAATGTGAATGACACAAAAGCAGAGCCTACGTGACAACTTTCCAAAAATAAAGCTAGTAATTAAAAAGCATAAGTATAGAAACTTTTACCTTTTTCAAACAAATTTCTGAAAGAGATGATAAACTATGCATTCTATGATAATATCCTCGTTAAAATGAGGGAATCATATCTATAAAAGTCCCAAGAGTCCAGAATCTATAAAGATTGAGATTTTGTACACTATATGTCATATCTATAAAAGTCCAAAGAGTCCAGAATCTATAAAGATTGAGATTTTGTACACTATATGTCGCAAAGCTAAAGTTAAGACTACAAAAATTATCTAAACTAGAGTAAAAAGAGAAATAAAATCATAAAATAAAAGACATATTTTTCATTAATTGATTGATTTCTTCTTAAAAGAATACATTTATATATAGTTTTAATTAATGTTAATCGGTTGATACTATTATTGCTTTATGTATCAACATCTTATTATTTATAATAAAAATTATAATATAAATATTCAACTCCGTCCAATAGTCTTTGAATCATTTAACTTCAAGAGTATATTTGGGTTGTTTTAAGTCCATCCTAACATTCTAACATTGTCATCTCCTTCAAATTGGACCTTGCGCTCAAGGTCCTTATAAAATTCTAGAAGCACACTTATTGACCCTTGAATCAGAATGATATTGGATGAAGGGAAAAAATAGTGTGGATTGACATCTTGTGGGTGTGCGGGACAACTAGTGTGGCTGGAGAATGAAGAAAATAGTTTGACCATGAAGGGTGGGATTGCAATGGTCCAGAAACTCCAGATGGAACGAGCTTGACACGTGGAAAGATTAGGGGATGTGGATTGGCATTTTTGGTTTGAATGGAGGGTTGTGATTTATTTGGTGTGTGACACGTGGAGAAGGGGTTTTGAGTTTGAAGGTTGATCTGATGAGGTGGGCGGTGCAGATGTGTTTAGGCGTAGGGTTTGATTTTTTTTTTGGATCTGACGAAGGAGGGGGTTCAGGGTAGTGTGAGTGGGCGCAGGTGATGGTCTCAGAAGCTGGAAAGTGCACATCATGGGTGATAGGGGTTTGAAGGGTGCATCCAGGAAAAGAAAAATAACGAGAGTCTGTTTGAGACACGAATTTGGTTGTGATTGTGAAGCCGGAGTCCCCATCAGGTTCATGTACATTTTGGGAACCAACAGGGAAAATTTGTTGAACCTGCAGAATCCATGGAGCCTATATGTAAAGCGGTAACATCCTAAAATTTTAATATAATAATAATAATTATTTTTAGTTCAAAAATTATTAGTATAAAAATTTATTTAAATTAAAATAATTATGATAATATATATATATATATATATATATATGAAATATTTGTATTATGATATATTAAATATCGTTAATATAATTGAATTAAAAAAATATGTTTACTTTAATTATTTTATTTAAAATTGATTGAGTTAAATAATTATTTTATATATAAAAAAAGATTAAGTATTTGATATAAGAATTGTTAAGATCATTTTATAATTACAAAAGAAAGTGTAACAGTTTCATATTCTAATTAAAAGAATCAAAAGATTATTATTATAGTAAAGATAATTATTATAATAATAATATCACAATATATATCTAATTTGAATAAAATATTTGTTATATTTAAATTTTTTATCGTTGAAAACGATCTAAATTTTATCATGTTTTATCTTAATATATCTGGAAAGAAAATAAAATATTAGATAATGTTAATAATTAGATAATAAAATAAAAAAATATCGATAAAAAAAATTTGATTTATATTATATAAAAATAGACAATTCTCTTTTTCTAAAATCTTATAAACGGTCTTCCTCACAAAATAAAAATTAATAGATTGTATAGGATTGACAAAAAAAAAGAAATAAAGAGAACTTTATTGATCCATTCAATAGAAAAGAATAATAATGATCCAAAAATGCGTAAATTAATATGTGTGTTTCAAGAGTTAAATAAAATACATTTTCAAAATCTCCCTAGTATGTCCTTTGATGTGTGTAAATTGAGATGTAATATATTTGTGTTTGAATTTCGTCTGATTGCTCGTAAATATTGTGCATGATTTATCAAATGGTTAAATTAATTATTAAATCATTGTGAATTGTTATGATGATCCTCGCTATTTCTTACGCCTCTAACATGGGTTCCCCTTGCTTACCTATGATAAAGAACGTTTTTGCGTGGTTGTAGTGGGTTGGGAATAAATAAAATAAATAGTGGTTCTTTCAATTGGATGAGTTTATATATAATGAAACTCATTTGACAATTGATGCTAACGTGAGTGTGTGTGTGCATATGTTTTGTGATTAATATATATATATATATATATATATATATATATATATATATATATATATATATATATTGTGAATATGATTAGGAATATATTATGTAAATATAAATGTTAATGCTTGAAAAGTTAATATGAATTATGTATAAATTATATATGGGTGTATTGTGTTTTTATGATGTTGTAATAATATGATCTTGTGAATTGTTATTGGTTGCAGTGAATATATATATATATATATATATATATATATATATATATATATATATATGAGAATTATGAAATACTTTCATTTTTGGATGGGGATGAGATTCATTATAGATATTTCCATCAAGGATGGGGAACAAATTTTGGATACCTTTATCTATGATGGGTAAAAGACGGTGGGATGTCATTATATGAATAGGAGCTCATAGACACTTTGTAGAATTTGAGATCTACACTGGTTATGATAATCAAAGAGTTGAGTCTAGTGATTATGGGAATCAGTAAGTTATGTTTCTGATAATTGTTTGTTCAAGAATTGAATGCAATGAAGTGCTGATGTTTGTTTCTAGGAATGTTTTTTTGTTGTGTAAATAAATTTGTGGTTGTTTTATAAGTATATATACATACATACATATATGTGTGTGTATTTAATTTAATTTTGCGGATACCATAGTTGAATTTTTCGATTATCGTGCCGGTTAAGAACTATATTATTTGCAAATTCTTTTAAAACTTTACGGACATTTTAAAATATATTTATATTATGAGTTGTTATTGTAAAGAAGGATGTTAGACAGACAAATATCATTAGAAGGGGAATTGAATTGTAACTATAAACATTTTTAAAACCTTTTTCACTTAAAACAAAGTTTTTGTCTAATAAAACTTTGTAAAGAGCAGATAATGAATTTTTCAGAAAACCTATTAGACAATGTAAAAACATTTTTAGAAAACACATGATACCTATTTAATTCTAAAAACAAATTCACACCCTTTGGTCTATTAAAACTTTTAAAGGAAAGCAAGAAAGATTAGACGCAAGAAATTTTATACTAGTTTGTCTTTTCCATTGAGATTACGTCCAATTCTATGCAAAACACAAAGTTTAATACAATCAAGTTCTACACCAAGCTTGACAAAAACCCAATATTTTTTGTCCTACTAAGCCATTGTTAGCTCTAAACAAATTGAAGGGTTTGTTGTTTGAGGTTGCTCACTGACCAAGCTATGAACATCTTACAAACGGATATACAATCAACTATTAGTCTTTTCTCTCTATGTTCAAGGTGTTTTGAGAGCTTTTGAAGTTTACAAAAATAAACAAAGAGCTTTTTAAAGAATGAAAGAATGAATGCGCATATGATCCATATCTTCTTCAAAACTTCTAGTACTTATAGTCTTCATCTTCAAGTGTTTGTTGTTTAACAATGGTTGGATTCTTCACTTGATCTTCATCTAATGATAATGGTAGTTGTGAGCATTTAATGCATGTCCCTTCTTCATGCACAGAAAGTCAGTTCACACTTGTCAGAGTAGGTCTACACAGTAGAGCGTGTCTTTTGATGATGATAAACACTTTCAAATCTTGGACTTCATTTATTCTTCATATGACTTTTTTAGATCCTAGGAGAATGTCTCTATAATGAGAATCTCAAACATAGAGAAATAAATGATCTTCTTAAATGCTTCTCTTAAATTCCTTATTAGATTATGGCTTATGCTTGTTGTTGTCTGGAATATCAGACACATAATAGCAGATCATGATCAGATAATGCATTAGATGTTGCTTTTACCATTTGTATTTATTTGCATGTAATCAAAATAATCAGGAGTCCTGATTTGTCTTAAGTTATACACTAACTTTTGACTTAACAGCCTATGATTGGGTGTTGGGTCGAGGACAATGGTGATGGTGATTGATATAAGCTATTAGGGTGTGAAATGTTGGTGAACTGCGATGGTGTAGGTTAATGCAAAAAAATGGGGGTTGGGAAATAGAAATTCGATGGTGGAGATAAGGTGCAGGGATTTGGAAAAGGATAGGTTTGTTTCTCGTTTACCATCATGTGTGACGGTAACGACAACAATTGAGATGACGATGGAGGTGGTTGCGTTGAAGCCCAATGTTGAGGGTCTGATGAGGGAGGAGTGAATCCATGGAGATACATCGGAAAACCTGATGATGGTAGCGATGGCTGGTTGGATGTGTTGTATGATGGCGGAAGGGAGAGACATGTGTGGATGGCCATGGAGGTGACAATGACAATTGTGACAGTGTCGATGTCTGCGATTATGGCTAGTGAAATGATAGGGAATGGTGATGCTTAGGGTAGCATAGATACGAGTGGGGCTGGTGGTTAGAGGTTGTTGTGTATGGAGAGGGTGGTGGTTACTATGGTGGCTAGAAATACCCGTGATGGTGTGCATCCCTAGGAGGCAGAGTAAGATGAATGAAAGCACCAATGTTGCAAAGCTAAAATTAGGGCTACAAAAATGACCTAAACTTGAGTAAAATGGAAAATAAAATCATAAAATAAAGATTGAGATATTTTTCATTGATTGATTGATTTTCTCATAAATGAATGCATTTATATATAGTCCTAATTGATGTTAATCAATAGATACTATTTATCCATGTGTCAAAATCTCATTATTTATCATAAAAACTATAATACAAATATTCAACTCCATCTAATATAGTCTTTGAGCCATTTAACTTTAAGAGCATATTTGGGCCTTCCTAGGCCCATTCTAATAGTATATGTAAATCTTGAAAATACTCTAAGCATTGTTACACAATAATTTATTATACCGAAGTTGTATTAGACAATAATCAAGGGTTACATTTTCATTCAAATTGTTGATTATGTTGAAACAAGGAAGTTACTTTCAAAAGCTTTTTCCATTTCCCACGAGAGATTTGATCCTATAGTTGATTAAAAAAACATTTTCATTCAAACTTTGTGAAGTTTATTGAGCCTCAAGAGGCTTGTAAAAATGATACTTTGAAATTGTGCTTGGAGAGGCAAGTAAAAAAAATACTTAGGTTGATTGGCTAAGGAGACAAGGTGTATAGTACTTATAGTTTGGAATGTGGTTCCTATAAAATTGTGTTATTAGATGTTGAAGATTCCAAACCGCTAGTTATATGACCAAATAGTTTTTATAAGTGGGCAGGGGGAACCTTTACCTCACAAGTTGAGTTTGTGGGATTGAGTTAGGCTCAAACTCAAAATCCTAATATGGTGTTAGCTAGTGATTGTTGTTGGGCTTATTGGTGTGTTGGACATGTCCAATCCTTAACATGAGGGAGATGTGTTGGAGATCCCTCATCAAATAATGGAAAGGTCACCAAATGGCTTGCTACATACATGTGCATCAAAATGCCTAATATAACTCCATATGCAAGGCTCAAAGACTAAGCTCTTTGCTTCTTGCTTCACGGATTCAAAGAGCACAAATGATATATAATGCTCTCCAAAGCTTGGGAATATTGTCTACTTAGGTTTTAATTGGGCTTATTAGTGATGGAACACACATAGGTGTGTGTGTGTCTATATATATATATATATATATATATATATATATATATATATATATATATATATATATATATATAATAATAATAATAAGAACAAGTGCATCTATGTATATTTGTGGAAAACAAATTTCACCTCACAAGTCGATTTTGCGGGGTTAAGTTAGCCCCCAACCTAAATTCCATTAGAAATCATGGTTATTGTCAAGGATCAAGTATGGGTAAACCAGTATAAACCTTTGCACTTATTCTTCTTTTCCTTATGAATTTTATATTAAGGCTTAAATGTAATTTTGGTCCCCCTATTTTACTCAATACACAAATCGGTCATTCCATTTAAAAAAAAAAATCCTTGATTCTAGTTCCCATATTTCAAAATAGAGATATTTGATATTTCTATTTTAGACAATTCACAATTTTGATCCCATATATTAAAAAAATGTAATTTTGGTCAAATCTTTAATTTTATCTACATTTTATTTCCTTTATTTCTTACATTATAAATAATTAAATCATTTTTTATAATACCTTAAATGAATATGCAAAATTGAAAATTTGACTAAAATTTAAAATTTTCTAAAATAGGAGGACCAAATGTTTCTATTTTGAAATAAGGGATTAATATCGTGAAATTTTTTAAAACAGATGGACCAAATATTTCTATTTTAAAATGGAGGGACCATAATTGTAGATCGTGAAAAATAGGGGGACTAAAATTATATTTAAGCCTTATATTAACTAATGTTAAAGGAGTTAAACTATACAAAAAACCGTTTTAGTTTTTTCATAAACACGTTTTAGAAAAACAAATATACATCACTTCATTCACATATATAAAACCAGTTAAAAAATACAACTTATAGATAATTGTATGTTTATTTTTGGAATTATTAATCTAGAAGATTGAATAATTAGGATTTGGATCATATTATTTTGATTTAATTCATAATCAGATTATCCTAATTTGATCATATTTAGTTATTATTTTGGGTCAGAATCATCCCTGTGATTTGATTTGATCTCCATTTCATATTTACTTACCATTCTACAATTACTATGTAATCAGAGGTAGTCATGCCTACTATTTCTAAATTAATATAATGAAAGTATTCTTCCTTTATTATATTTTTTCTCTGGTAGTCCCTAAAGTCACATGGTATTAGAGCTTTGGCTCTGATCATGTGGTAGCTTGCCATGGAAAAAGTCATTGCAACAGGAGAAAATTCCTCCACCACGTCTTCCACAAAATTTGGTGATACTAAAAATGCATAAACCATTATTGTATCTGATTCTCTATTCATGAGGTACCAACTTAAAACTTTTGATCCAAAAACTGAATGGTAAAAAAATACATTGAATGGAATCAATATATGAAACTAGCCCCTAACGATAAGGGAAAATTGGGTTATCTGGCATAAGACATCCTTCCACCAAGAAAGATAGACCATTATTTCCCAAAACTGAAGTTAGAAAATTCACTAATCATCACATGGCTGATCAACTTAATGGTCTCTTTCATTGGGAAGATATACTTATTCCTTCTCAACATGAAAGATTTGTGGGAGGTTGTTCGCAATTGATATTCTGATTTGGAGAACTCTTATATTTATGAACTTAATACATTGGTGTGGCAGTCCAAACAAAAAGACAAGGATGTCACAACCTTTTATAATCTCATGGTTACTCTTTGGCAAGAGTTGAACCAATGCTATAAGGATGATTGGGAAAATCCCAATGATGCAACAAGATTCAAGAAGAGAGAAGAAAATGATAGAGTATACATGTTTCTAGTGTTGGATCAAGTGGCCTCAGAATAATTAAGAAGGGGGGGGGTTGAATTAATTATTCCTAAACCTTTACTAATTAAAAATTTACTCTTCTAAGGCTTTTACTATGTTGTTAAGTAAATGAAGAATAGAAAAGAAACTTAACCAAAAGTAAAAGCGAGAATTAAAGTGCACAGCGGAAATTAAAAGAGTAGGGAAGAAGGAGACAAACACACAAGAGTTTTTATATTGGTTCGGCAACAATCCGTGCCTACATCCAGTCCCCAAGCGACTTGCGGTCCTTGAGATTTCTTTTCAACCTTGTAAAAATCCTTTTACAAGCAAAGATCCACAAGGGATGTACCCTCCCTTGTTCTCTTTGAACAACCTAGTGGATGTACCCTCCACTAGAACTGATCCACAAGAGATGTACCCTCTCTTGTTCTCAGTCAACAACCCAAGTAGATGTACCCTCTACTTGTACCACAAAGGATGTACCCTCCAGTGTGTTAAGACAAAGTTCTCAGGCGGTTAAACCTTTGAAACTTTGTGAATGGGGATACAAAAGAATTCTCATGTGGTTAGTCCTTTGAAATCTTTTGTATATGGGGAAGGGAAGAATCAAAAGAATTCTCAGACTGTGTCGTTTTGAATTCTTTGACAAGGGAGAAGGGAGACACAAAAGAATTCAGGCGGTTAGCCCTTTGTTCTTTTGGAAAAGGGAGAAGAGAGACACAAAAAGAATTCAGGCGGTTAGTCCTTGGCGAATTCCTTTTGGCAAAGGGAAAAGGGAATGAAAAAGATGAATAACACAATTTTCAAGGTTTGGAAAACTAGAAAACTTTTGAAGGCTTTTGGCAAAAGGAAGAAGAAGAAGAAGTTCAAAGAGATTCAGAAATCAATTGGCAAAAGTTTGTTGTCAAAAGAATTGAATTCAATGAATAATCAAAATGCAAATCAAAGCCTTGCTTTTATAGACTCTTCATGTCTGGTGAAGAGAACCATTAGAAGAGTTATAACCTTTAGAAAAACTTAAAAACCATTTGGAAAAGTTACAACTTTTAGAAAAACTTGAAAACTATTGGAAGAGTTACATCTTTTGATTTTGTTCAGAAACTATCACTGGTAATCGATTACCAAATCAGTGTAATCGATTACACAAAGCTTTTTTGTGAAAGGATGTGACTCTTCTCATTTGAATTTGAATTTCAACGTTCAATTGTAATCGATTACAACATTTTGAAATCAATTGGAACGTTGTAAATTCAGTTGAAAGCTTTTTGAAAACCATTTTGCTACTGGTAATCGATTACAATAATTTGGTAATCGATTACCAGAGAGTAAAAACTCTTTGGTAAAAGGTTTTTTGAGAAAAATTAATGTGCTACTCAGTTTTTGAAAAAAAATTTAATACTTATCTTGATTGAGAAGTCTTGAATCTTGATCTTGATTCTTGGAACTTGAATCTTGAATCTTGATTCTTGATTCTTGAAATCAAATTTCCTTGATTCTTGAAATCAAATTTCCTTTTGAACCTTGAAGTATTCTTCATTTAATCTTGAACTCATTCTTTGATTCTTGAAGTCATCATATTTGTTAACATGAAGTGTTCTTGACTTTTGAGCTTTTTGTCATCATCCTTGTTATCATCAAAACTCCTTGAATCAATCTTGATTCATCATGAAGCTTGCTTCTATATCTAGTAGGTCTCAACCTAGAATTGGATGAAGTTTGTGGCAAAAAATCATTGTCATCAATGTAGGAAGTGTTTTTTGAAGTTAGGAGGGAGGAATCCAAGAGAAAGATAATTCTATGAAACTTTAATGGTACAAGGATGCTGGAGACTAGAAGTTCAACCTTGGCTACAAGGGGATATGAACTTGGAGAGAAGAAGCGACCTTGGTATGATCATTGTAGAAGGCCAAGGCACATTAAGTAAACTAGCTGGACACTTCATGGAAAACCACCTAACTTGAAAAGGAAATCAATTGAAGATGGTCGAGCTTTCCGTACCTCAAATGAAGAAAATCTGGAGCACAAGGGCAACTTCAAGTGTAACATCCTAATTTTCACCTATAGGAATTTACATTATTAATTTATTTTAAGAAATTAAATGTTTCCTAAAATAAGCCTTGTTTGAATGAAAGGATAATTATGAACACAAGAAATTGCAACTAATTATTTTTATATTGGGTGAATTGTGTGATATTTAGATTATGTGCGAATTCTTTTATGATTACATTGATGGAAAAAATAATTCAATAATAATAACACATAGATACAAATCATAGCATGCATATATAAAAGTGATAATACTCAAATGGCTATGAACACTAACCTGAATTTACATTCATCTCCATAGTGTCGCCACTTAGCAAGAGAAATCCCTAAACTATAATTGAGAGTATTATTGCCCACTTTGAGAGATTGTGAGTATGTAAATTTGCTCAATGGGATAGCAAATTTATGACCTCTCAAATGGGCTAGTTACTAATTATTGACCTTACCCATTACTGGGTCAATCTTATCCATAATCCAATAATAAATAATTCGTAATCTACATATGATAATATTATATCTTTAAATTATTGATTGGTGATATTAAAATATAACATAATTATTGATTGATACTAATCCACAAAATTATCATAACATTCTCCCACTTGCATAATATTAACCAATAATTAAAATAGATATCATTAAGGCTAGAATGATGGTTTTAATCATATGTCAACAACAATGTAAGAAATCTAAAATTTCTAAAGCTACAAAATAATATTTGATAGGGATACATATCTTGTGCAACAAATAGCCATATTTCTCACAAGAAAAGAATATACGAAATTGCATAGTTTAATAATCGAAATATGCAATATAAAAAAGGTCCAAGCATCTAAAATACCAAAATGCTAAAAGGGACATGATATAAAGTGACATCATCTAGAAATGTTTCCTAAGAAAATAAATCAGACTCCCACTAACTCAATACATCAAAAGTCTTAAACTAAGCACATATGAGTTGCATGTTTCAAAAAAGCTCCAACTATTAAGGCTTTAGTTAGTGAATCTGCCAACATGTTCTCTCTAACAAACTAATACTTAATATCAAAGTGCTTTGTATGAGAAGAGGTCTTGTTATTTCGATAGAAATCCACGACAACAGTATTGTCGCAATATATCACAAGTGGCCTGAAAATGCTTTCAATAATGTGAAAGCTAGAAATCAAATTTTTAAGCCACATGGCCTGATGAGTGGCCTCAAAACAAGCAACATACTCTGCCTCTATGGCAGAGGTACTTGTAAGAATCCGCTTAACAATTTTCCAAGAGATAGCTCCTCCTTCCATCATAAAGATAGTTGGAAGTTGACCTTTGGTCATCCAGGCAACCAATAAAGTCAAAATTAGAATAGCCAATGACCTGAAGTTGATCAAACTTCATATAGGTCAACAAATGATCCTTGGTTCCCTGTAAATAACAAATGACCTTCTTAACGGTTTTCCAATGACCTAAACCTGGGTTGCTCAATTATCTCTGTTAAGTCAAAAGATATTTATATCTTAAATATGAATCAAGACTCCTAATTATTTTGATTAGATGCAAATAAATACGAATGATAAAAGTTTTATATGATATGCTATCAGATCATAGTCTATATATGTGTGTCTGAAGTTTAGAAGATGCATCCATAAGACGATCAAATATAACATTTAAGTAGTGCATTTTAGACCTTCATTTAATACTCTATGTCTGAGATTCTTTCTTGTAGAAAACATTCTCCTAGGATCTGTCAAAGTCTTATGAAGAATAAATGAAGTCCATAGTCTAGAAGACGTTGATCCTCATCAAAAGGCGCACTATGTTGTTGCAAACCTGCTATGATGAAAGAAATGACTTCTCTACTGAAGTACAAAGCACGTTAACCTATCAAAATGGACTTTGCATGAAGAAGGGATGTGCATTTAATGCAAACATTAAATGCTCCAGCGGACTTAAGACTTCAAACAAAGAATAAAGTGAAGAATCCAATTGTTATGAGACAACAAATACTTAGAGATGAATGCTATATATAGAAGAAGCTTTGAAGAAACAAGACACGAATCATCTATGTGAATTATTCTTTCATTATTTCTTGTAAATCTTTTTTTTTAAAAAAATTCTTGTAAAGATACTAAAAAGAGAATTTTGATGAATCCACAGATGATAAAGTGGCTCTCATGTCAAAAAATTTCAAGCAGATGATGAAGAGGAAAGGAAAGTTCCAACACTCCTCCAAATGAAAGGATTAAAGATTCAAAAAGAAGAACAAGGAGGAAAGCAATGAGATCATCTACTTTGAATGTAGAAAGCCAGGACACATTAAGGGTGACATGTCTAGAAATTTCAAGCAAATGATGAAGAGGAAAGGAAAGTTCTAACACTACTCCAAATGAAAGGATTAAAGATTCAAAATGAAGAATAAGGAGGAAAACAATGAGATCATCTGCTTTGAATGTAGAAAGCCTGGACACATGAAGGGTGAATTTCCCCTGATGAAAAAGAAAAGAAATTCTGAGGATAGGAAGAAGAAAAGTCTGATGGTCACTTGAGATGACTCAGACAATGAGAAGAGTAGTAGTTCAGGCGATGAACAAGCCAACATTTGTCTCATGGAAGATACATACGATAAGGTCGAGGTAAAAACCTTTTTTGAATCTGATAGTTCTTCTTGTACTTCATTAGATGATGAAGAGGATATGCCCTATATGATATTCTTTTTGAGAACCGTCATATGATTTCTCTTCAATGTAAAAAGTTTAGAGAAAATTTCAAAGCTTATGCTTCTAAAAGCACTTAATTAAAGAAATTAAATGAAGATATGAAAAAGAAGATCCAAACTCTAGAATAGAGTTTGAGTTTAGCTAGTAAGACTGATGAAACTTCAACCTTTGAAAAACTAAGGGAAGAAGTAGCATGTCTAACTAATGACTTTGGGAAGTTCTTAGAAAGTTCAAAGACTCTCACCACTCTTTTAAAATTCCATCAACATCCCTATGACAAGTCTGGCTTAGGCTTTGAAAAGGGAACAACATCCTCCAAGTTACAGTCTGTTGTAGACAAATGTGATTTCTATGGTAAGTCTGGACACTCCAAGTTCAGATGCATCCATAAGAAGAAACAAATGTCTAAGGGCACTAACTATGCTAGACCCCTAAAGATATGGGTATACCAAAATCTCAAATAGCGTCTGTTGCAGATATCCTTGGTAGGAAAAGGCCAAGGTTTAAGCTGATACTTGGACAGTGGGTGCTCACGAACATGATGGGGAAAGGTCTATGTTCCTAGACCTAAAGACACATGAAGGAGGAGAAGTTACATTTGGAGGCATAGGTAAGGGAAAGATCTCTGGTATAGGCAAAATTGGTATTCCCTTTCTAGCCTTCATAGGCAACATCTTATATGTTGAAGGTCTGAAGTATAACTTGCTTAACATAAGTCAATTTTGTGATAGTGGTTATATTATATTATTTCCTTCAACAAAGACAAGTGTATATTCAAGACAAAAGATGACAAGTTTTTCTTTACTATTAGATGACTCAACAATCTGTATGAAATTGATCTAATAGATCTTATTCAATAGAATGTAAGATGTCTACTATTCAGAAAAGATGAAAGATGGCTTTGGCATGAAAGACCTGGGCATGTCAAATTGAAACATATTTCAAAACTACCCAAAAAGGATTAAGTTAAATGGTTGCCCAAGATCTGTTGGAAAACTCATCTTCTCTGTGAAGCATGTCAGCTAGGGAAACAAATCAAAACTTCTTTTAAATCTAACGATGTTGTTTCCACTTCCAGATCGTTACAACTATTGCACATGGATCTATTTGGACCAACCAAAACGTTGAGACTGAGAAGAAAAAAGTATGGCTTTGTCATAGTTGATAACTATTAACTATTCAAGATACACTTGGGTATACTTTCTTACTCATGAGCATAAGTCTTTCAAGAACTTTGAAATATTTTGTTAAAGAGTTCAAAATGAAAAGGTCTTATGTATCTCTTCTATCAGAAGTGACCATGGAACTGACTTTGGAAATGCTAAGTTTTGATCATTCTAAGAAAAGAATGGTATTTTCCCCAACTTCTCTTCATCAAGAACACCTCAACAAAATGGGATAGTTGAAAGGAAAAATAGAACTCTGCTAGAGATGGCTAGAACCATGCTCTGTGAGAACTCACTTCTTAAGCACTTATGGGCAGAAGCATTTAATACAACATGCTATGCTTAGAACAAAATATTGATTAGACCATTGATCAAAAAGACTCCCTATGAATTATGGGGAGGAAGAAGACCCAATATTTCATACTTTCATCCATTTGGATGTGAATGCTTTATCCTAAATATTAAAGATCAACTTCCTAAGTTTGATTCTAAAGTGGATAAAGGGATTTTTCTTGGCTTTTCTAATACATCTAAAGCATATAGAGTTTTTAATACTAGAACTTTAGTTGTAGAAGAATCCATCCCTATTAAATTCAATGACTGACTAACATCTGATAAGAAGTTATTAGATCTTGAGGATGATTTTGCAGACATGTAGATCAGATCGTTTGTATCTCCTAAAGAAAGAGAGATTAAACAGTCTGAATAAATACCTTCTCAAATCATGAACCATAGATGAAGGACTAGAAGTTTGTCCACGATCATCCACAAGATCAGATCATTGGAGATCAGATTGAAGGAGTCAAGACTAGATTACCATTCAAAGATCTTGCTTCATGTGCTCTTGTGGTTGAAATAGAACCCAAGACCTTAGAAGAAGCTTTGACAGATGATGACTTGATTATTGCCATGGAAGAAGAGCTTCACTAGTTCATGAGGAACAACATCTTGACTCTTGTTCCCAAACCTAAAAACAAAAGCATCATTGGAACAAAATAGGTTTGCAGAAATAAATTGGATGAACAAGGAAAGGTGGTAAGAAACAAAGCTAGGCTAGTAGCTCAAGGTTATTGTTTAGATTCAACTTATAGGCCCAATGTAACCCAATCATGATGTAGTAACTGAACTATCATCCAAGTCATCTCCCAAAGGAATAAAGGAGGGATTTCATGTAATTATTTAACTAAGAACTAGGTTTTTGTATTTTTTTTTTGTGATTGTCACATAATAAATAAAAATAAAATAATTAAGTAAAGATAGAAATACTAGACTTGGATGATGACATCGATCTTGATGAATGAATGTCTAGGTTTGGAATTGAAATTCATTTGATCCACTATAACTTCACAGTTCTCTACTCATCTCTCTTGCTCATCCCTAATTCACTTATGTATTCTACTCCAGCTCCCACATGGTCGTAGATTCTAAACTACTTGCTCGGTATCCAATCCCTCGGACATGCCAATATAAGCAATAGACATTAATGGTCGAGAAATAACGAAGCTTAACTAAGATTATTCTATCCCTATAGATAATCCCAATTAAGTACTTGATTCATGTTCGGGTTTCAACAAAGCTCACCAAAGCACAAGTCCATTCTTGAATTCATATATCAGACGGCCAATCCAATAAAAACATTAAGTACGAAAGCAAATAAAGAACTCAAGATGAATTATTGAATTGATAGAATTAAAGCAAAACAAGGTTCATCCTTTCATCTCCTAGGTGGAAGGAGTTGCACTCATGAAAATAATACAATGAAATCTAGAGTGTCTAATGGAATAACGGAGGTGCCTTGTAGGGAGAAGCCTAAAATATAATTCTAAGAACTGCTCAGGACTTCTACACACCATTACAATGAATGTCTAGCATTCTATTTATATAATTATAGCTAGGTTTAGTTAAGGAAATAGTCACAATAAATTACAAACAAATAATATCTCCAATTAATTCAAGTAATTATCTTCTCCTTCAACTGATTTATCCATGAAAAATATCTTGTTCTTGATTTTCCTAGATTTTATCTTCAATTTTTGTAATTTCTCCTTCTAGAACTTTCTGCTAATTTTGGGCCTTTGGAGCTTTGGCCAGAATGACATGTTTTTGTTGAAAAACTATCAACAATTCATTAAAAATAACTAAAACCTAAAATTCTACCTAAGACAAAGTAAAAACTGAATTTAAATCTAATTTGATTCAAAACAAGGCCTAAAGTTAACTAAAATGCCAAATAAAATGACAAGTTACATTCACACTGATCGAGGCCGTACCCGAATCAAATAAACATTAAAATGTAGTAACTAGGAACTGATCCTAGGTCGTCTCCCAATGAGCAATGATCAACCAAACGTTCATAACAGATAGTAGGAAAATAGTAACGAATTGGGGGGGGGGGGTTGTTTGTTTTTGTAAATTAAACAGCGAGTAAAATTGACTTAGAAAATATCAGAATTAAAACACGTTGCTTCCCCTTGATTCACAAGCAAGTCTCTTATCCTAGGTTACGAGAGTTTATCCTTTATCAGTTCAACCACTTAATCCAACCCTAAATTAAACTACTAAGCGAAATTTAACATAAGGCATTCATTATGTGATTAAGCAATACATACACCAATTAATCATAAACGATCATTAAGCATGAACGTAATTAAGCGCAGAGACAATTAATCAAGCACTAAGCATGCATGAATTAATAGCAACAAATTCAGAGTAATTAGTGAAGAGGAAAAACTGAACAAAATTTAACAATAATAATAGAACCTCAAAGAGAACTGTGTTTGATCCTCAAAAGAAAGCAACGCTGGAGATTTAGCCTTCCATTAATCAATAGAGAATGAAATTATAGATTGAAGAACGAAATAATAAAACTGCCTAATTAATTTGACAATTAAGAATAATCAGTACTTAAAATGGTGCAAAACAGGTTAAGAAATAGGAGGAAATAATGGTATATCAAAACCCCCCATATTTAGCCTTTTTCACTCCTGGGCAAAATGAAATAAAGAACAAAATCCAAGGATATCAAAGAGAGACAAACAAAAACATTTACATATTTCTCAATGAACATCAAGGAATGAAAGGAATGGGTAACATCTAACATGAAGAGATCCAAAGAGTCAAGACATTCGTGAAAATCATCTAAGAAACCCAATCATGGAAAAATAGTTAATCAGCTCAATAATGAAAAGTGATAAAGCCTCACAAGATATACACTTTATCTCTCAAGTGTCTAGGCTACTGTTTACTCTCGAAGCACCCACAAAAACAAACACCACATAGACTTGGCAAAATTCCAAAATTGACAAACAACTTGACAAACACATGCACATGAGGATCAAAAGGTCTTTAAAGGTTGTAATGGGGCCAAGGACAAGGTAGGGAAAAAAATATGGAATAAGTAGCTAAATCCCAAAGGAATAGGGGAGCAATGGGGAATAAGTGGAAATTAAGCACAAGTAGTAAACCCAAACCCTCTAATATCAACAAAATCAAGTCCTCATAACAAGACCTCATTTATTCAACTTCACTTCTTTTCTTCTTCTTCTTCTTCTTTTTTTTTTCTTTTGAATAGTACGAATTTGCAGCAACTGAATTTTTCCCTTTTTTTTTCATTCATTTTTTTTTAAAACAGTACGAATTTGAAGATTAAAGCGAGAACTAGGCAATATATATATATATATATATACATCAAGCATGGCCAAAATAAAACATTAAGCATGGTCAAAAATCATATCTTCCAATGAAACATACCCCCCCCCCCCCCCCACACACACACACTTATTCCCAAAACAATTCCAAAGCTCCAAAATTCCTTAAGGGTAAGGTGATATCATGGTTTTTCGCTTAAGGCTTGTAATGAGCTCAAAACAAAGAAAGGGGAACATAGGTTCAAAGGGGCTATCAAAGGAATTAATTCAGGGTAGGTCCATTTGGCTAGAGGCTTATAAGAACAAAATTGCCTAAATCATTTCCAAATATGCATGTGAATTAGGAAGCATCAACAAGAATCAAGCCAAGGCTATTGTGCAAGCAATCAATGGGGCAAAACACACCAAAAGATTATGATGATGGATGGCTCAAATTCTCACAAAGGTAAACTTATCACTTTCAAATTGAGCTTTCAAAACTATCATGACATGTAGAGGAAAAACAAGGATTTCAAATCACAAAATGTCAGGAGACTTTTATTTTCAGAACAATTACCCATTTCTTGAACATATCCTATAATTCAAAGAAAAATATGCAAAGTTGTATATGCAAACAGAATTGACCTAAAATATTAAACTAGAAACCCAACAAAACTAACAAATTTAACACAACTAACAAAATTAACAAAACTACCAAAACTAGCAAAACCAAAACCAAAGAACACTCCCCTCCCCTATACTTAAACAACACATTGTCCTCAATGTAGCACAATTAAAAGATTAAAAGCAATTAAACCATCAAATAGAATCTGACAAATGTAATAAAAGTAAAGAAGGAGATAGGAAAAGAAAAACTCCCTAAGTCATGGTGGAGGAAGAGTAGGGTGGAGTAAGGAAGTCTCTTCCACCACAACGTCCACTAAAGAAGGGTTTGTGAGGAATGGCTTAAGTCGGTGTCCATTGACCTTGAAGCTCTTGTTTGTGGAGTTGCTTTTGATCTCAACTGTACCATAAGGAAAAACATTAGTAACAAGAAAAGGACCAATCCACTTAGACCTCAACTTACCACTCATGAGTCCAAGCTTAGAATTATACAATAACACTTTTTTCCCAACCATGAAGTCTTTCTTAATTATCATGCTATCATGGAACTTCTTGGTCTTTTATTTATAGAACTTGGCATTCTCATACGCTTCTAGGCGGATCTCATCTAACTCACTCAATTGCAACTTTCTTTCCTCACCAGCTTGATCCATAGAGAAGTTGCAGGTCTTCACTGCCCAGTATGCTTTGTTCTCAATCTCCACTGGAAGATGACATGCCTTTCCAAAGACAACCCGATAAGGAGACATTCCTATGGGTGCTTTGTAGGCAGTCCTATGTGCCCAAAGAGCATCATCTAGCCTGGTACTCCAATCTTTCTTGTTTGGCTGCACAATCTTCTCTAAAATTCTCTTGATCTCCCTGTTAGAAATTTCTGCCTGTCTATTGGTTTGGGGGTGGTATGGTGTGGATACCCTGTGTACAACCCCGTACTTTTTAAGCAAGGCATGCATTGATTTGTTGCAAAAATGGGTTCCTTGATCACTAACGATTGCTTTAGGTACTCCAAACCTGCAAAACATATTAGATCTGACAAAATCTACAACAACCTTAGCATCATTAGTTCTAGTGGGCTTGGCTTCCAGCCATTTTGAAACATAATCAACTGCAAGGAGAATGTAAACATAACCAAAAGTTACAGGAAAAGGGCCCATGAAATCTATACCCCAGACATCAAACACCTCACAGAATAGCATAGGTTGCTGAGGCATTTGTTGTCGACATGTAAGTGCACTTCCTGCTCTTTAACACTGCTCACAAGTGCTACAAATCTTCCACGCATCTTTAAAGATGGTGGGCCAATAAAAACCACAATCAAGCACTTTGCAAGCTATCCTTTGAACACCCAGATGACCTCCCGGTGCGGAAGAATGACAGAACTGTAGGACTGAGTCAGTGTCATGATCTAGAATGCATCGTCTAATGACCTGATCACTGCACAATTTCCACAAGTAGGGGTCATCCCAAATAAAATGCTTAGCATCACTTTTAATTTTATCATTTTGAGCCTTAGATGCTAAGGGAGGAAAAACAGAAGCAACTAAATAATTGACAATGTTAGCAAACCAGGGAGTAGAAAGAGAATCAGAAATACTATACAATATATATAAATTATCATCCGGGAAATCATCCCGAATGGGTGAGTCCTCATCAGACACATGTTTGATCCGACTCAAATGATCAGCAACTAAATTTTGTGCTCCGCTCCTATCACAGATCTTCAAGTCAAACTCTTGGAGCCAGAGCATCCATCAGATCAACCTAGTCTTTGAATCAGCCTTCTTCAACAAGTACTTTAAAGCTGCATGGTCAGTATAAACAATAATGCGAGTACCAAGCAAATAAGAACGAAATTTTTCAAGAGCAAAAACTATGGCTAGTAGCTCTTTCTCAGTAGTAGTATAATTCACTTAGGCAGCATCTAAAGTCCTAGAAGCATAATATATCACCCTAGGCAATTTATCAATTTTCTGAGCAAGGACAGCCCCTAATGCATAATTGGATGCATCACACATAAGCTCAAAAGGGGCTGTCTAGTCAGGTGCCTGGATGATGGGGGTGGTAGTCAGTGCTCTTTTGAGGCAATCAAAAGCCTCTTTGCATTTATAATTAAAGTCAAACTCCACCTCCTTTTGCAACAAGTTGGATAGTGGAAGGGCTACTTTGCTAAAATCTCTTATAAAGCGCCTGTAGAATCCTACATGACCAAGAAAAGATCGCACCTCTCGCACACAAGAGGGGTAAGGCAATTGTGAAATAACAGAAATTTTTGCAGGATCTACTTCAATGCCCTTATTGGAAATAATGTGGCCTAAAACTATACCTTGCTCAACCATAAAATGACATTTTTCAAAATTTAGAACAAGGTTAGTTTCAGTGCATTTATTCAAAACCTTTTCCAGACTATCCAAACAATCATCAAAAGAGGATCCATATACAGTGAAATCATCCATAAACACCTCTATGCAATTTTCTAAAAAATCACTAAAAATTCTAATCATGCATCGTTGGAAGGTACCAGGGGCATTGCACAGGCCGAAAGGCATCCTCCCATAGGCAAAAGTGCCGAAGGAGCAGGTGAATGTGGTTTTTTCCTGATCCTCAGGAGCAATAGTGATTTGCATATAACCAGAAAAACCATCAAGGAAACAATAATGAGATTTACCTTCCAGGCGCTCAAGCATCTGGTCAATGAATGGCAGTGGAAAATGGTCCTTTTTGGTAACCTGGTTCAGCCTCCTATAGTCGATGCAGACTCTCCAACTGTTCTGCACCCAAGTAGGAATCAACTCATCCTTCTCATTTTTGATCACGGTGAAGGCGATTTTCTTCGGAACTACCTGGACGGGACTCACCCATTGGCTGTCGGAGATAGGATAAATGATTCCAGCTTGCAAAAGCTTGGTTACCTCCTTCTTCACTACATCAAGAATCACCGGGTTGAGTCTTCTCTGTGGCTGTCTTACTGGTTTAGCCTCATCTTCTAAATTTATTCGATGCATACATGTGGATGGGCTAATACCAGGAATGTCTGCCAGGGTCCAGCCTATAGCCTTCTTATGCTTCTTGAGAACAGATAACAACTTCTTCTCTTGCTTATCAACAAGGGAGGTAGATATAATTACTGGAAAAAATTTTCTATCATCCAAGTAAGCATATTTTAAATTTGATGGCAAAGGCTTCAATTCTGGTGTGGGCGGCTGGATAGTGGTAGAAAGAGATGGTTTCTCAGCCTGTACCTCATAAAGAAAGTTAGAGGTATGTGTACTTCTTGAAACATGGTTAGTTCTATCTGACTCTATAAAATCAATCTCAAGAGGTAAAGCATCACCAGACATGTAATCAATATCAAATTCAGATTCACTCTCAGCATCAAATTCAGACATATGATCAAGTGCAAATTCAGATTCACTCTTAGCATCAAACTCAGACATATGATCAAGTGCAAATTCAGATTCAATGCATGAAGAGTGATAGGCATGCAGATTAGAATGAAGATCGGTCATGTATTCATTAACAATATGGTCAATTATTTCAACACAAAATACAGAAAGATCTTCAGATGGGTGTTTCATAGCATCAAGAATATTAAAATGAACAGTTATATCACCAAACTCCATAGATAGTGTGCCTGCATATATATATATCTATCTTAGTTCTAGCAGTTTTCATAAAAGGTATGCCTAGAATGATGGGAACTGATCCTTTAGAAAATCCCTCCTCCATATTTAAAATATAAAAATCAACAGGGAAAATCAGCTCACCAACTCTAACTAAGACATCCTCTATGAAACCAACAGGATAGGCAACACTTCTATCAGCTAAATGAATTACCACATCAGTTGACTGCAAAGGACCTAGAGATAGAGAATTAAAAATAGACAGAGGCATAACACTAATAGAAGCTCCTAAATCTAGCATGGCATTGTCAAACTTACTGTTCCCTATAATACAAGGTATGTTGAATGTACCTGGATCTTTACATTTTTCAGGGATTTGGGGAACAGATTTACTAATCAATGTGGAGACATTTCTGCCTATACTAATTCTTTCACTTCCTTTAAGCTTCCGCTTATTAGTGCACAACTCCTTCAAGAATTTAGCATATCTTAGAATTTTCTTTATTGCATCCAGCAGAGGTATGTTTACCTCTACTTTTCTAAATGTTTCCAAGATCTCCTTCTCTACCTCTTCCATTTTTTTGTTGGAAATTGCTCTTGGAGGGAATGGAAGAGGGATATGCTGCTTCTCTTTAGATTCACCTACATAGAAATTGTTAGGTAACTTACTCTTTGAATTGTTGTCATCATCTTTTTCTCGAGTAGAGTGAGGTTGGGCAGGTTCATTTGCGGATGAGGAAGATGCTACTGGTTGAGGTCCTTGACACTGCTTTCCTGACCTCAATGTAATAATACTCACATTTTTAGGATTCTGGACAGATTGAGAAGGTAATCTATCAAAATTCTGGGACTGTTGTTGATTTAACTGTGTAGCCAACTGTCCCATCTAATTAGTTAAGCTCTGAATGGAGGCTCTGGTCTCTTGTTGAAACTGCATGTTTTGCATAGTCATTTGCCTCACAAGTTCTTCAAGGAAAGGTTGCGGAGGGGCCTCAACTGTTTGTTGTTTCTGGGGCTGTTGCTGTTGTTGCTGCTGGATTGGTGGAGGAACGTATGGTCTGCTTGGGCCAGTAGCATTTTGAAAATAAGGCTGTTGTTGTTGTTGCTGCTATTGTGAAGGATTCGACCATCCAAGGTTGGGATGATTCCTCCACCCGGGATTGTACCTGTTGCTGGAGAGGTCATAATTATTCTGTTGTGGCTAATTTTGCTGCTGAGGTTGAGGAGGTCTATTGTAGATGTTTGTAGCATAAGCTTCAGGTTGTTCAATTGCTTCAGATTGTTGCACAGAAGGGCAAAGGTTTGTGTGGTGGTCGGTAGAGGAGCATAAACCACAGAGTCTGGCGATAGGTGCAGATTTTTGATTCATGGCCTGTTGGGTTACCAGGTTAACCTAGACATCTAGTTTACCTTCAAGTTTCTTAGTCTCGGCTGATGAAGATGAATTCGTGGCTACTTCATGCACTCCTCTAATGACAATAGCATCACTTCTGGCACTAAATTTCTGGGAGTTTGAAGCCATCTTCTCAACTAAATTTCTGGCTTCAGCAGGGGTCATGTCTCCAAGGGCTCCACCACTGGCAGCATCTATCATACTTCTCTCCATGTTGCTGAGTCCTTCATAAAAATATTGGAGGAGAAGCTGCTCAGAAATCTGGTGGTGAGGGCAACTGGCACATAGTTTCTTAAATCTCTCCCAGTATTCATATAAGCTCTCTCCACTGAGTTGTCTAATGCCTGAAATATCTTTTCTGATGGCCGTGGTCTTGGAAGCAGGGAATTTTTTTTCTAAGAATACTCTCTTGAGGTCATCCCAGCTCGTGATGGACCTTGGAGCAAGGTAATATAGCTAGTCCTTTTCCACTCCCTCTAAAGAATGAGGAAAAGCCTTCAGAAATATGTGATCCTCCTGGACATCTGATGGCTTCATGGTGGAGCAGACAATATAGAATTCTTTAAGATGCTTGTGCGGGTCTTCACCTGCAAGGCCATGAAACTTTGGAAGCAAATGGACCAGTTTGAAATCAGGTGCAACCATTTCCCTTAGAGTCCTCTCACGGGGTGGAGGTTGTGCCATGTTCTCAGAATGTTCAAAATCAGAATGTTCAAAACTATAATGCTCAGGATGCTCAAAAGGTACTAAATGATGTCTAACTAATCTATGAAATGTCCTATCTATCTCAGGATCAAAGGGTTGTAAGTCAAATGGATTGCCTCTAGTCATACACTACATTCAGCATGCAAAACTAGTTGCCTTCTTATGCAAGTAACAATGTAGGTTTGAACTACAACTACCATTAAATGATATCCAAATGACTTGAAATTTTGTGAGCAACCTTATAAATTGATGAGAAGATAACACAAAAAATTTCAAAGTCTAACTATATAAGCTAAAAATGATAAGTTAAGAAAAATAAGAGAATAATACTTGGAAAATAAAAAACTTTTGACAGAATCGCAATTTTTGGAAGAAGGAGACCTCATCCGGCCTGTGGCTGGCTTCCATGGCATGAGAATTTTTTTTCTACCCCAAATACATATATAATAATAGTCATTCTGATACCCGGAGTAAAAGTTATGGCCGTTTGAAGTTTTGACAAAAATCAAATTTGCTACTTCTTTGGAAGTTTCAAATATGACCAAACTAAGGGCTCCAACTATTTTTGCCACAAAATATGAATCAAAAGAATTGACCACAAAAAAAATTCAGCCAAAAATAACAACTCTAGCTACCAAAACAAAAAATCCTAATTAATTCAGCAATGATGGTCTCTAAAATCCGTCGCTAAGGGATTTCCACTACTACCCTGTTTTCTAGTTCAACAAAAGTGGTCGCTGAATTCGTCGCAAAGCACTATTCACAGCAAAACACAAAAACTGAAATAGGGGAAGTGCTGAACAGAGAAACTAAAACAAAACACCACACTAAACAAAATAACAAGACACTAAACAACACTTAACGCAACACGTACACAACACTAACACAACACACGAAAGCATAAAACAACTAAACATAAAACACGGATCACTAGCTATTATGAACCTTTGGACACTGCTCCCCGGCAATGGCGCCAAATTTGATCGAGGCCGTACCCGAATCAAATAAACATTAAAATGCAGTAATTAGGAAGTGATCCTAGGTCGTCTCCCAACGAGTAATGATCAACCAAACGTTCATAACAGATAGTAGGAAAATAGTAATGAATTGGGGGGGGGGGTTGTTTGTTTTTGTAAATTAAATAACGAGTAAAATTGACTTAGAAAATATCATAATTAAAACACGTTGCTTCCCCTTGATTCACAAGCAAGTCTCTTATCCTAGGTTATGAGAGTTTATCCTTTATCAGTTCAACCACTTAATCCAACCCTAAATTAAATTACTAAGCGAAATTTAACATAAGGCATTCATTATGTGATTAAGCAACACATACACCAATTAATCATAAAAGATCATTAAGCATGAATGTAATTAAGCGCAGAGACAATTAATCAAGCACTAAGCATGCATGAATTAATAGTAACAAATTCAGAGTAATTAGTGAAGAGGAAAAACTGAACAGAATTTAATAGTAATGATAGAACCTCAAAGAGAACTGTGCTTGATCCTCAAGAGAAAGTAACGCTGGAGATTTAGCCTTCCATTAATCAATAGAGAACGAAATTATAGATTGAAGAACGAAATTTTATTGCTAAAACGAAAAGTCAAAACTGGAATTGCAAAACAAAAAGGTGTCTAAGAAAAGCCTAAAACTAAAAACGAAAACTGGAGAGAGAGAAGAGACAGAGAAGAGAGAGAGAAAGAGAGAGAGAGAGAGAGCCTAAACTAGAACCTTGGTGCTGTTATATAGTTTTCCAGCCCCAAAGCTTACAAATCTGTTTTAAATCCAAGCCCATAAATAAAATAAAATCTAATCTAGATAATATAAGATAAGATAAGATCTAGATGAAATAATTTCTAGATGAGATCAAATCTAAATAATATCTAGATAAGATAAGATAAGATAAGATAAGATCTAATTTTGTAGAATAAAATAGTCTGCCCTTTTCAAGTCCAAGTCCAATTCTGGATTGAAGCCCAAGCCCAATTTTGGATTCAAGCCCAATGCTTCATTAATTCCTGAAATTAGATTAAAAACATCAAATTAGCTGAATGGGCCCAAATAATAAAACTACCTAATTAATTTGACAATTAAGAATAATCAGTACTTAAAATGGTGCAAAACGGGTTAAGAAATAGGAGGAAATAATGGCACATCACACACTCTTCTTGCATTCCCCTTTATTAAAATTTTTTTTTGTTCTTGTGCTTCAATTAACTAAGTATGGTGTCCACATTCAACATTCTAGCTCAACCAAATCAAATGCAAGGTTATAAATATGCAACAAGAATGACAATCAAATTTAATGGCATAACAACTTGTCCTCACAATAAGTGTTTCACTTCGAAGCTTTTGACTTAGCTTTGGGTAAGTGTTTCACTCAATTCACAACTTAAGACACCACAGTTCAACTTTGAATTTCACCTTAAGTTAATCAACACATCAAATGCATGCAAATATCACTAAGGATTTTCTTGGCTTGTAATGGGGCTTGACTAGCAAGGAAAATTTCCTTTTCTAGATATTCAAAACTAACTCAAAGGAAGGAAAGCATTCAGTCTATTAATTGGACTTTCATTCACTTCCTACCAATCCTTGGTACCCTAGGTTTTCAATTTCATACATACTTTGCTTTGTTCTCAATTTTTGATTTTTTTCTTTACTTTGCTTCTCTCTTGTTTTTCTTTATTGTTTTGTTTTTCAAATTTTTCCTTTTTTAAATACTTTATAAGAGAGAATGAGGATAAGACTTTCAACCTTTGTTCACATGATAGTTTGTTGGTACCCTTTATTTGTTCCCTTTGAGTGGTGCATTGCCACTCCAAACTTAAAACTTTTCCCAATTCATAGACCTATGCTCTCCTATCCTTTAAGTTAAGGGTAGTAGCTGATATATCAACATATAAATTTCAAGGTTAGAGAATTAGAAAAAAGTACATCAATTAAGCTCAAAGTAAGGTACAAGGGATAAATAATGTAGGGTAGGCTTTTTGGCTCTTGGCTAAACATGCAAACATGGCCTTGATCATTGCAATGCATACAACCGCAATCAATCTACAAGAAATTTAGTCAAAGTCTACTATGAGTGAAATAAGAGTGTCTCTCAATATATATTTGTATCATTAAAAGGATCACTCACTCACTAGGCTAGGACTACAAATTGCTTTATTTGCTTTCAATTTTTCATGCTAAACTCATTACACATCTCAATAAAGCAAAATCAATGGTTTTCACTTTTAGCATTTGAGTTCAACCACACAAACAATGATTTAAGAACAAAAAATTGTTTTATTTTATGGTGGGTTTGCAAGAAAATGGTGACGCTTCTTAATCACATGTGTTTCTGTTAAGACTTTTGGCAAGCGTACCAATTGTCGTTGTAGGTTTCACATTTATAAAAGAGTTCATCTCCACAGGGACTTGAGTTACTTAATTCATTCGGATAAAGGTTATTAGCTTAATAGTTATGTACAAATTCAATCGAATATCATTTGGTTTTGGTTTAACTAACTAAAGATAACTGAAAGCAAAAGAATAGTAAAAACAATGGATTTACGGAAATACAAAAATAACGGAATTCAATGCGTTAGAAATACAGAAATTGTGGAAATGATTTAAATTAATTCAAGAAAACATAGGATTGGATTTCATCATTCATACCCTTAGTATCCTAATAAGATTAACATGTATAAATCATTTTCTAACATTATTGATGCACACATAGTTATCCCAAGTCGATTCCTCGCAATTGGAACCTAACTACATTTACTAAATAACGATCCCTCGCATATGCAGTAAACATACCTTTTCCTCCAAATGTCTTATGGGTCATACTTGACGTATCACGTCCCATATGAGTTTTTCAACAGGTGGTTCCACCTTCTTCCCTTGTAGCATCTCCATGTGTTTCTCGAATTTGGCCATCCTTTCATCTTCTCCTTGCTTATGGATGCTTAGCTTGCTAAAATCAAACAACAGAGGATTAAGTGAGGATTGCATACCTTGGGTTGAAGGGTTGGCTTGTTCTTTGATGTCTTCCTCTAGCGTGGTGCTTTCTTCTACCTCATTTTCTTCTTCTTCACCCCCACGTCACACTCTATGGTGGAGATAATAGCCTAGTAATGACCCTTTGGGTTCTCCTCGATGGCTGTGGATAAGCCAATTGAAGAGGTTTGCAATTGTTTAGCCAATTTCCCTATTTTAGTCTCCATGCTTTTGATCGCGACTTTAGTGTTTTTGTGGTTGGTGATGACCACTTCGGTGAGTTTGGTCAAGGATTTTTCAACTTTGCGGTGCAGTCCCATAAATTTGGTCTTTGTTGTGGTTTGTTGTCTCCCGCTTGGTTGTAGTTTCCATGTATGTTTTGGAAACCTCTTTTTTTGAAGTTATTGTATGGTCGTTGTTGTCCTCAGTGCATTTTTATGTTTGATGGCCTCCTCCGTATTCTTCACACATGAACGCTTGCCGGGGTTTCTTTGAGATGACCCCTTGGAGTTGTTATGGGATTTGTTGGATTGCCTTAGTCATTGCTTCTATTTGCACCTGTATCTTTTGTTGATGAGCTAAAAGGTTATCTTGAGCATTAAGTTCATACATACCTTTAGGGGGATTTGACCGGTTTGTTTCTATGGTTCTCTCACTAGCCACCAAATCTTCAATTATGGTCTTCACTTGAGTGGTGGTTTTATTAAGGTAGTTTTGATGAAAATCCAAAAACTGCCCAAATACAGGGATCTATGACCAGGAGTAGGACCAAACAGTCAGTGGATACCCTCCAACAAATTACTAGTAAGCACACTTAACAAGGCCCAAGTGGAGAAGGATGAAGGCCTAGAGGTAGAGGCACTACCAAGACTATTAATTGTTGCTGAAGGCCCAGACTAATTTGAAGACTCATGCCAAATATGTTCTATTTTTATTTATAATTTGTTTTCGTTGTAATTTTGGCCCAAACTATTTTAAAGGCCTATGTCTATTTCTATCTTTTCATTCAGATACACTATATGTATGGATTTCGTTTTCAATAGAGGAACTTTTGGCATTTGATAAAATTTTGTGAGAGCTTCTCTCTGGGTTCCTTGTTGAACCAATCTTAGAATTATCAAGGTAACTGTTCGCTTCCGGCAAGTGCACCAGATCGCACAAGAAGTATAAAACGGTAAGAATCGAGTATCGAACTCTCGGGGAACTTGTGTTATTTGGTAAGCTATTTTAGCAAATAGGTGTCTAGTGTGTAAAGATAAGTGTGAATATGAATAGGTGTGTAAACTATCTATGCAAAAAAGGAAAATCACACGAGAGAAATGATGTGTAAAAACAAGTAGAAAACACGTTGGCCTTCCTAATAGGTGCCTGATGCTAAAAAGATATTCTCTATCTAACAATGCTCATGTGTTCCTATGGTGTCTCCTGAGATACTAAACCCCGATTCCTAATGATAGTTTAGCCTAATCCTGATCAAGCATCGTTCGCAGATTCCTCTTGTTAGACTAAACTCAACCAGGACTGCATTAAGACACACATACACAACTAAATTATCACACCCCGATTCCTCGTGATTGTACGACAACTTAGCCCTGTACTATTAAGGACTTTAGAATCAGACCAGTTTCCACTGTTGAATGACCCTAATAAAGCATGCATCTATGTGATCAAGGCAAAGGCATACTGGAGTGAAAAGAAAATAGCATAGAGAACACACAAAACATCATTAAATAGATAGAAATATATTTACATCTGGTACCTACAGGGAAGATCCAACAGAGGATTTAGCTTTCCATAACCAAGAAGCCTTCTTTACAACAAAGAGAAGAACAAGATGAAAGATTGCAAAAATACAAGTGGTGAGGATGTCTCCTTCACCTCTAGGATCTCACAATCACTCACAAACTCATCTCAAGCTCTTAGAACGGCTCCTGCTTGAAGCTCTAGTCTCTGCAGATCTTCACACAACAAAATCTCTCAAAACTCTCTGGAACTTGGACCTTTCTCTCTCTAGAATCTATAGACATGCAAAGCTTTGAAGCCCAGTCCAAACTCCCTTCACAAAATATGATTTCAGGCTTAAATAGGTGGCGAGATTATGATCCGCTTAGCGCACATTAGTGAATTTTCGCTTAGCGCTCTTTTCTCGCTCAGCAGATGGGCTGAAGCGATGCGCTTGATGAGATGAAGCGGTGCACTCAGCAAACCATTACAACTCATCTTCTTCCAGATCCTTCCTCGCGCTTAGCCACTAAGTGTTGCGCTTAGCAGACGCTCGCTAAGCCAGCAGATTGGCTTAGCGAGAAGGTGAAAAACAACACTTTGCCAAATTGCCTAATTCATCAAAAATTGGGAGAAAATGATTATTAAATACACAAAATATAAGTATTAAGTTTCTATTACCCATCTTTAACTAAAAGAACTTATAACACTATAAAATAACCATAAATTAGAAGAGTTTGATACAATTTACACAAGTTTTATACACAAAAGTTAGTCGTATTCACCGACTAACAGTAACCCTTGTGGTGTCTACCCTGACTTATCTTCCCTCTTTGGAAGTGGCGTCATCTAAAACTTTGTAACTTGTATAAAGCGATTTTCTCCTAGTAAGGATCACATCATCTGGTATCATTGCTTCGGCTCTGGTTACAGGTTCTATCCTATCCAATTTTTATTTTTTTCTTTTGTAATTTGTGTCTCAGTTTCGTGTTTGTGTCTTGTGTCGTTCTTGTTTTGTTCTTGTTTACATCTTGTTTGCATCCTTGTTGCATTCTTGTTTGCGTCTTGTTGCGTTCTTGTTTGCTTTCTTGTTTGTGTTCTTGTTTTTGTTCTTGTTTTCATTCTTATTCTTGTTCTTGTTTCTTTCAGATTCTGTGTCAAAAAAAATCTGTTTGAATTTTGTTTCAAATTCTGTTTGGGGACAATTTGGCTTACTGGAAGAATTTTGGGGGTTTAGGGTTTAGTAGGTTGTTAGACCTTAATTTCGTCCAGGGACGATCATTTGCTAAAGTTTTAATTCTTGCTAGCTAAATTGAGCTACTTGACACCAGTTGCTGCACAATACGAAAGGTTTTTCGATGTTTTGGTAAAGAATGCAGAAAGTACCCAAAAAGGAGGGCAAAAGGGTCATTTTGAGGCTTTTTCAAACCCCTGGCTCGCCTGGGCCCCCAAATGACTTAGGGGTGAAGTAAACAGCTCGCCTGGGCGAGCAAGGTTACTTCAGGTTGAAGCAACAGCTCGCCTGGGCGAGCTACATATCAACCAAGTCCCCTCATTTCCTATAAATAGGCGTGAGGGGGCTGAAGGAAGGGGTTCAGAATTTCAACATTGAAAGGATTTAGTGAAATTAAGGAGAAAAAGGAGAAAGAAGAAGTAAAAACGAGGTTGAGGTGCTTCCGAATCGCAACTGTGATCAATTCTTACATCGTTCTTCGTTCATTCTTCATTCGTCAACTGATTAGTATTTATTTTAAGGTTTTGAATTCACTCTATGCACCCTTAGGGGTCCTCCTTGTTTGCCTTGCACATCTTCATCTCATTCTTCTACCCTCAGTAATCTCATTTCTTCATGTAAAAGCGAATTTCCACTGATCGGTTGTGGCATAATCTCCTTTTATCCTTGTAAAATAAAGTTTTAACCGATCCTTTACCTCACCAGTCGTCTTTTAATGAGTTTGTAAGTAAATAAATGAATCCAAGATAAAATCAACATGTAATCGAGCTTTCTATCCACAAAAGTCGCTTGAGTCCGTTCAAGGTCCAACGCCATTGTGACTTTCTCTTTGTTTTATTTCCTTTTCTTTCTTTTATGTTCTTGTGTTCATATAACTCTTTTGTGCTTTTGTATTTGGTGTGTTTGTTTACTTAATACATGCATATTTATAAATATTTGTTTATTTTATGCACACATGGAACCTACCCCTTTGCATACACGGTGAGTTATTGGGCCCTATATCTAGGTCCGTGGAAACATAAGAAGTGGAGGTTGATCTGTGGTATGCTGGGTCTCCGACTCGCTTGATTATAGTGAAACCTCATCTAGAGTTTTTCTCTTTAATGATACGTTGTCGCTGGTAGTCCCTACCGCCACAATGTTTGATATCAAAGAGGATGATATCTCTAGAAACCTCTGAAAGATATGTGCAACCACCTTTGGGAGCTGTCACTAAGTAGCAAATCTTTAGCTCCTTCCATTAGGTTCCTATTTTAGGGACACGGAGCAAACACAACTGTGTTGTTTCTTTGATATGTCCATGCATATTTTTTATGACGTCGTAATTATCTGCGTCAGTCCTATGCTTGCTATGTTTTTATGTCATTTTGGCATTAATTGATTGCATTACCATGCTCGTTCGTCCAATATGTTTCTCTTTGTGCTATCAACCACATGCTCTCATGCATGCGTACTCATACTGTGTCGTCACTCATGCACTGCATTTGTCTCGTCATCTTTGTCATGGGAAGTCCCTATCACCTTCTTAATTGCATGCATGGGGCACCATGGTAATGACTGTGAATGAACCATGATGCTCAATGCATTGTGGGTAAGAAGAAATGGTCTTCCAGGCTCTTGTGTCTGTAGGTAGATGCATTTTGTCATACATAGCATAAACATTACCTCATGCATTCATCATATTTCCTCTATGATAGGGTGTCAAAGTATTGATCAGTAGAGTTTTTCATTCTAGCAAACATGGGATCGAACCAAGCACTCTCTTTTAAGAAAAGGTTCAATCATGTCAAAATCAAGAGCCTAGAAGTAGCCAGCTTGTGAGAGCTAGGGCAGTGGATGAATCAAGTTCAACGTCAAGCCTTCTGCAAGACATATGGGAAAATCTGGGACTTGGCTATGATAGAAGTTTCTGTGGAAGCGATCGTATCCTTCACTCAATACTATGATCAGTCGCTCAAATGCTTCACATTTGGGGACTTCAAATTAGTAGCAACTATAGAAGAGTTCGAAGGGATCTTGGGATGCCCACTAGGAGGAAGGAAGCCATACTTTTTTTTCTAGATTCTACCCTTCCATGGCAAGAGTATCGAAAGTAGTCAAAATCTCATTGCAAGAATTGGACCGAGTGAAGCAAAACAGAAATGGGGTGGTTGGGATACCAAGGAAGCGCTTGGAGGAGAAGGCAAAAGCTTTGGCGGATCAAGGAGAATGGACTTCATTCGTTGATGTTTTAGCACTGATAGTATTTGGGATCATCCTCTTTCCGAATGTGGATGGGCTAGTGGATTTAGCGTTGATCAACGCTTTTCTTGCTTATCACCACAACAAGGAAAGCCCAATCGTTGCTGTTTTGGCTAATGCCTATGACATTTTCAACCTAAGATGCGAAAAGAGCAGTGCTAGAATCGTCTGTTGTACACCCGCTCTTTATGTATGGCTGGTCTCCCACATTTTTCATCATAAAAGTAGACCCGTCTGTCCCCTACAAGGTCATCGCATGTGTGTCGAGAAAGGGAAAGCAAAGTGGGAGGAACTCTTGGCACGCATGGTAGGGGCGTCCGTTAATTGGTTCCCCTGATGGAAGGAAGGAGGGGTCGGAGTTTTGTGCTCATGTGAAGGGTTCCCAAATGTCCCCTTGATGGGAACAAGGGATTGTATTAATTATAATCCCATGCTAGCAATAAGACAACTAGGCTACCCTATGAGAAGGGCACCATCGGAAGAGATTATCGCGCCTTTCATCGCACGAGGTTTTAGTGAAGGCAATGCAAAAATGCTTCAGAGAGTCTGAAAAGCGTGGAATGCGGTGGAAAGAAAAGACAACGAGCTTAGAGGAAGCAACAACGGTATTATCGACGACTATCATAAATGGTTGAAGACTCGGACGCAAGGGATAACTTGGCTCCCGAAGCTAAATATTTCAAGTGGGGAAGAAGCTGAAGTCCCTGAGGAGAGTGCATAAGTGCAAGCCTTGAAAGCGGAACTTGAAAGAACGCGAGTGGTCAAGGAAAAGTTCAAGATGATAGCCACTAGTGTCCGGAAAGAGTGTGACGAGTTGAGGGATGTCAACATGGCCACAACTGAAGTGTTATAGCGAGAAACGAAGAGGGCCCGAAAAGAAGAATGGGGAAGAAACAAGTTTCGAGGGGCTCTATGGGGTAGCAACAACGAACTTAAGCTGCGAAGGGCCGAAAGGGACGAGTCAAGGGTGGAAAGTATGATATTAGAGGACAAGTTGAAGGCTTGTCAATGTTTGAAGAGGAGCTTGACCAAACAGCTGAGTAGGATGGAAGAGAATATGTTGACAATTATTGACCAGTATAAAGAGAAGCTAAACCTAGCTGCTAGCCATGAAGAAAGGCTGGAGAACGAGCATGCGAAGGTATCGACTCTACAAATAGAAAGAAAAGCAAGAGAGAGAGTGATAGAATCATTGCACGGAGAAGCTATGTAGTGGACAGATAGGTTCACTCTCACTTTCAATGGGAGTCAAGAGCTTCCAAGACTGTTAGCCAGAGCCAAGGCAATGGCAGATGTATACTCAGTTCCCGAGGAAGTTCATGAGCTTTTTGATTATTATCAGCATATGATCGAGTTGATTTCCCACATAATTAGGAACCGCTATGGCGTTTGTATTCATGCTTTGACTTTGACAAGATAAACAATTTTGTCTCTTAATGAAAATGAGATTTGATTCAACCCTATGTCTTTGCTAAAATTTCTGCGTGGGTTTAATACTTCAACAACTTATCATTGTCATGTATTCATGTTTAGTTTGTTGTCGCATTACTCATTGCATTTTTTCTTTTAACCGTCATAGTCAAAGTAAACACAATAACCAAAAAGAACGAACGCGCTATATGGCAGCCCTATCAAACACGTTCCAAAACCAAAATCATGAGTGAGATAGAGGAAGTGCAAGAACAGATGAAGGCCGATATAGAGGCCATGCTAAGCATGAGACGAATGATGGAGAGCAATGCGGCCACAGTTGTCGCCACCAGCGCCGCCGCTGAGGTGGACCTGACTCACCCATCCGACATAAACCAAACAAGCCGTCCAGTCCTGTACATGGTAGGTCAGGGAGGACAGGTGTTAGGCAGCACGGGCGGTCTGCATATGGTGCAAAATAAGAATTCTTTCCCACCGTACGGCCTACCTCCCAACTATACACCACCCAATCCAGTGCACGTGCCCAACGAGAACACCAACCACTCTATTCCCATTCCCCTTGAAGGCCAACAACCCCAGTTGGGGCATGCACCCTTTGCTAAGCCTGTGGGGGAAGCCCGTGAAGAGCCCTAAGATCATGCTCTGGGTGATTTCAAACCATACCCTACATATGTTGCTGAGGGACCAGCGTTTAGTGGCATGCCTCAGCCCAATGCCGCGGGAGCTCCTCAACACCACCCGTTGCAACCTCTGCACTTCTCGGTGGGGAGACTACCTCCGACCATAGAAGAAAGAGAGAAGTTGGATCTCATAGAAGAAAGGCTGAGGGCCATTGAGGGGATCGGTGATTATTCGTTTGTCAACATGGCGGAGCTATGCTTAGTGCCCGACATCGTCATCCATCCCAAATTCAAAGTACTTGACTTCAACAAGTACAAGGGGACCACCTTACCCAAGAACCACTTAAAAATGTATTGTCAAAAGATGGGGGCATACTCAAGAGACGAGAAACTTTTGATGCACTACTTCCAAAAGAGCTTGGCAGGGGCGACAATCACTTGGTATACTAACTAGGAAGCTTCCCGGATCTGTTGTTGGAAGGACTTGATGGCTGCTTTCATCAGGTAGTATCAATACAACACCGACATGGCTCCTGATAGAACCCAATTGCAAAACATATGCAAGAAGGAGCATGAATCCTTTACAGAGTATGCCTAGGGGTGGAGGGATCTGGTAGCACAAGTAGAACCCCCCATGATGGAGAAAGAAATGATAACCATGATAGTAGACACGTTGCCAGTGTTCTACTATGAGAAGATGGTGGGTTATATTCCCTTTAGTTTCACATATTTGGTATTTGCAGGCGAGAGGATTGAGGTAGGCTTGAGAAGGGGAAAGTTTGATTACAGTGCTTCCGCAAGTACAAGCAATAGGAGGTTTAGAGTGGGTGGAGCCAAGAAGGAGGGAGACACCCATGCTGTAACTTCAGCCCCCACATGGCCTAAATCCCAACAAACCCCTCACAACCCCACTTGCCAATATTCCCCTCACCAACCAAATTATTCGGGAACCCCCCCAATCCGGTGCCCATCCAACAAAGATTGTCCGCTCAACCACAAAGGCCTTCCCCACAAAACTCATTTCCGCACAATCTCGTCTCACCGTTAACACCAATCCCATCACGAGCACTAATCCGGGAATGAATTTTCCAGCAAAGAAGCCTGTAGAATTCACCCCGATACCAATGCCATATGTTGACCTGCTACCATCCTTGATCAGCAACCAGATGGTTGTAGTGAACCCTGGGAAGATCTACCAGTCTCCCTTCCCTCGATGGTACAACCCCAATGGGACCTGCGCTTATCACGGGGGTGTTTCGGGGCATTCAATAGAGCAATGCATGGCCTTCAAGCACAAGGTACAAAGTTTGATCGATGTGGGGTGGCTGACATTTCAAGAGGACAACCCAAATGTAAGGACCAATCCTCTCACCAGTCATGGAAGCTTGGCGGTTAATACGGTGGAAGAATGGGAACCTCGGGGGTCAAAGCGAATGGGGGACGTGTTCACCTCTAGGAGGTTCATTTTGGAAGCACTACGCGAAGCTGGGATGATTCTCCTTGATGGGGACAAGGGGGACTCTTTTTTAATACATCTGGGGCCATCACACAACGTAGAGACATGCCCAATGGCGGGAGAATTACTACAAGGGATGATGGATAGAGACCTAATTGAAGTTTGTAGCGCAAGAAAAGGGGAAGGGCATGCGTGCATGCAGTCGGTTGATAAGAGCCCGAGCAAGCCCAAGCCATTGGTGATCCACTTCACTAGGGATCTTGCCACACAGAAGCCCCGAGGTTTGCAGCCTGTCCTAGTTAAGAAGCCTACGCCTTTCCCTTACAAAAGTGATAAGACAGTGTCGTGGAAGTACGCCGCCCAAGGGCTCGATGGAAGGAAAGACGCGTCTGCCATACATGTTAAGGATGATCTATACTCTGCTAAGGTCACAAACATCTCCGACACGAGCGGCATGACTCGTAGCAGGCAGATCCTCACAGCACCCAAGCTACCGGTGCGATCCAAAGACCTAAAGGGGAAAGCAAAGGCGGACGTGGAAGAGAGCAGTAAGGCGGGCCTGATTCCGAATGACGAGGTCCCGGTTGGAAGGTTTTCCAAGGAAGAGGATGACTTCAGCAAAAAGGGAATATCTGCTAAAGAAACAACCGAGTTCCTGAGAATCATCCAACAGAGCGAGTTAAAGGTGATTGAGCAACTAAATAAACCCCAGCTAGGATCTCTCTATTGGGACTGCCTATGAACTCTGAGCCTCATCGGGCTCTTTTGGTCAAGATTTTGAATGAAGCCCACATAGCACAAGACATATTTGTGAAGGGTTTCGGGGGCATAATCAACAACATCATGACCAACAACTACCTCACATTCGCCGATGAAGAAATACCCGTCGAGGGCAGGGAACACAACAGAGCCTTGCACGTATCAGTCAAATGTTTGGACCACATAGTGGCCAAAGTGCTTATTGACAATGGCTCTTCCCTCAATGTCATGCCCAAGGCTATTTTGGACAAGTTGCCTTTTAATGCATCACACCTAAGACCAAGCTCCATGGTAGTGCGGGCTTTCGACGGCAGTCACCGGGATGTAAGGGGGGAGATCGATCTCCCGATTCAAATTGGACCCCACGTGTGCCAAATTACCTTCCAAGTGATGGACATAAATCCTGCCCACAACTGCTTATTAGGCTGGCCTTGGATTCATTTAGTTGAGGTAGTCCCATCAACCCTACATCAGAAGTTAAAGTTCGTGGTGGAGGGACAATTGATTATAGTTTCGGGAGAAGAAGACATACTTGTGAGTTGTCCTTCTTCTACGCCTTATGTGGAGGCTGCGGAGGAGTCCTTGGAAACGTCCTTTCAGGCATTGGAAGTTATGAGCAATGCTTATGTGGAGTCTCCCCCGGTACAGTCACGCTCATCTGGTGCTGCATTGATGGTACCTCGGGTGATGTTGGGGCACAGATATGAGCCTGAAATGGGTTTGGGCCGAAATGGGAATGGCGTAGCAAGTTTAGTAGAGTTCATGGAGAACCGTGGGAGGTTCGGGTTGGGATACGAGCCTATGTGTGCCGAAATGAGAAGGATCGCCCTAGAAAGGAGGAAGAGAAGCTCGGGTCAACCTCAAGGGCTGCAAGTGAAAGGAGTCCCCTTTTGTCACATTGATCAAAGATTCGTCAGTGTGGGATGGATCTGCGAGGGATGGGTTGCCATGATACACGAAGAAACCCCTCAAGACCAACCAAATTGGGTGCAACCGTGTCCTCCAAAGTCTGAATTGGGGAATTGGCAAGTCATCAAACAACAGGGGATTTCCATGGCCAATTCAATGTATTTTTTTAGTTCCAACCCTATTACTGGGCCTAGGCTTTAGGGTTGGCTTCAGCGGGCTATGGTAGCATTATTCCATGACATGAAGTACAAAGAGATTAAGGTCTACATGGATGACGTGATTGCTAAGTCAAAGACTGAGGAGGAACACCTTGTCAACTTACGAAAGTTGTTCAAGAGGCTATGTAAATACCGATTAAGGTTGAATCCTGCAAAGTGCACTTTCGGGGTCAAATCTGGAAAGTTGCTTGGTTTTATCATGAGCCAGAAAGGGATAGAGATAGACCCAAAAAAAGTGATGGCCATCCTCGAAATGCCTGAGCCACACACTGAGAAGTAGGTACGAGGTTTCCTAGGATGATTGAACTACATAGTGAGGTTCATATCAAAGCTGACCGCCACTTGGGGCGGTTTTGGTTTCCCCCGACGAACAATATATACCTTTCATGGCTAGGTTGAGTTTCAATTGCACAAACAACATAGCTGAGTATGAGGCGTTCGCCCTTGGGATCCAAGCGGCAATTGACTTCAAGGTCAAGTTGCTCAAGGTATATGGGGACTCGGCCTTGGTAATCCACCAGTTGAGAGGGGAATGGGAGACCAGGGATCATAAGTTGGTACCCTACCAGGCCTACATCAGGAAATTGATAGAATTCTTTGATGTAATATCCTTTCATCACATTCCTAGAGAGGAGAATCAGATGGCCGATGCCCTTGCCACTCTAGCGTCCATGTTCCAACTAACCCTGCACGGGGATTTGCCATACATCGAATTCAGATGTCGTGCCAAGCCTACACATTGTTGTGTGATAAAAGAGGAGCAGGATGTTAAACCTTGGTACTTTGATATCAAGCGATACATCGTAGACAAGGAATACCCACAAGAAGCCTCTCACAACGACAAGAGAACGTTGCGAAGATTGGCAGCCGACTTTTTCCTAAGTGGGAATATCTTGTACAAGAGGAACCATGATATGGTTTTGCTTCGATGTGTGGATGCCAGAGAGGTTGAGCAAATGCTGGTAGAGGTGCATGAGGGATCCTTTGGAACCATGCCAATGGACATGCCATGGCCCTGAAGATTCGAAGAGCAGGGTATTATTGGCTCACTATGGAGAACGATTGTTGCATCCATGTGAGGAAATGCCACAAGTGTCAGGCCTTCGTTGATAATGTCAACACTCTGCCCGTACCTTTGAACATCTTGGCAGCACCTTGGTCGTTCTCTATGTGGGGAATATGTAGAAGCAAGCTTCATGATGAATCAAGATTGATTCAAAGAATTTTGATGATAACAAAGATGATGACAAAAAGCTCAAAAGTCAAGAACACTTCATGATAACAATGATGATCTCAAGAATCAAAGAATGAGTTCAAGATTGAAACAAGAACACTTCAAGGTTCAAGAGGAAATTTGATTTCAAGAATCAAGAATCAAGTTTCAAGATTCAAGCTCCAAGAATCAAGATCAAGATTCAAGACTAAAGAGTCAAGAATCAAGAGAAGACTCAATCAAGATAAGTATTAAAAAGTTTTTTCAAAAACTGAGTAGCACATGAATTTTTCTCAAAAACCTTTTACCAAAGAGTTTTTACTCTCTAGTAATTGATTACCAATAGCAAAATGTTTTTCAAAAAGTCTTCAACTGAATTTACAACGTTCCAATTGATTTGAAAATGTTGTAATCGATTACAATGATTTGGTAATCGATTACCAGTGTGTTTGAACGTTGAAATTCAAATTTAATTGTGAAGAGTCACATCCTTTCACAAAAAAGCTTTGTGTAATCGATTACACTGATTTGGTAATTGATTACCAGTGATAGTTTCTGAACAAAAGATGTAACTCTTCCAATAGTTTTCAAGTTTTTCTAAAAGTTGTAACTTTTCCAAATGGTTTTTAAGTTTTTCTAAAGGTTATAACTCTTCTAATGGTCTCTTGACTAGACTTGAAGAGTCTATAAAAGCAACACTTTGATTTCCATTTCAATAATCTTTCCAATTCATTCTTTAGACAACAAACTTTTGCCAATTGATTTCTGAGTCTCTTTGAACTTATTCTTCTTCTTCCTTTGTCAAAAGCTTTCTAAAGTTTTCTGGTTTTCCAAACCTTGAAAACAAAACTTGTGCTATTCATCCTTTTCATTCCCTTCTCCCTTTGCCAAAAAGAATTCGCCAAGGACTAACCGCTTGAATTCTTTTTGTGTCTCTCTTCTCCCTTTTCCAAAAGAACGAAGGACTAACCGCCTGAATTCTTTTGTCTCCCTTCTCCCTTGTCAAAGAATTCAAAACGACACAGTCTGAGAATTCTTTTGATTCTTCCCTTTCCCATATACAAAAGATTTCAAAGGACTAACCGCCTGAGAATTCTTTTGTATCCCCATTCGCAAAGTTTCAAAGGTTTAACTGCCTGAGAACTTTGTCTTAACACATTGGAGGATACATCCTTTGTGGTACAAGTAGAGGGTACATCTACTTGGGTTGTTGACTGAGAACAAGAGAGGGTACATCTCTTGTGGATCAGTTCTAGTGGAGGGTACATCCACTAGGTTGTTCAAAGAGAACAAGGGAGGGTACATCCCTTGTGGATGTTTGCTTGTAAAGGTTTTTACAAGGTTGAAAAGAAATCTCAAGGACCGTAGGTCGCTTGGGGACTGGATGTAGGCACGGGTTTTGTCGAACCAGTATAAAAACTCTTGTGTGTTTGTCTCCTTCTTCCATACTCTTTTAATTTCCGTTGTGCATTTTAAATTCCTGCTTTTACTTTTGGTTAAGTTTCTTTTCTATTCTTCATTTACCTAACAACATAGTAAAAGCCTTAGAAGAGTAAATTTTTAATTAGTAAAGGTTTAGGAATAATTAATTCAACCCCCTTTTCTTAATTATTCTGAGGCCACTTAATCCAACAGAATAGACGTGATTGGAGCTATTGAGCCCAAGGCTTCAAATGGACATCACTTCGTCTTAGTCGCCATTGACTACTTCACCAAATGGGCCTAAACTCACTTTGATCATTTGAATCTTATAGAAGGTAGGAGGTTAGCCGCCATGAGCCATGGATGACTGTATCAAAGCCGAGTGAAGAATGCTTTTGACAAGAAGGTGTGCCCATGCAAATTCAGTGAGGGAGATCTTGTCTTAAAGAAAGTATCACAAGCTCAAAAGGACCACAGAGGGAAGTGGGCTCTGAATTATGAAGGACCTTTCATTGTGAAGAAGGTTTTTTTGGGAGGAGCGTTGTTGCTTGCGAGCATGGATGATGAAGAATTGCCTTCCTCTGTGAACTCTGATATCGTCAAATGATATTATGCATAACACCTAGGGCAGCTACAAGGCTCAACACATGACTGTTGCTCGAGGACTCATTGGGATCTTCAAGTCTTAAAATCTTCTGTAAACCATAATCATAGCATTAATAAATGTGGGTTATTGATTTGCATCTCAACCACCTATGTTGTGTCTTTTACTTCTTATTGTCCTTAAGAACATACACTCTTGATCTCACCCATTGAATCCAAAGCCATTTGGCTCGATCAACGGGGCACCGTAAGAGTTTAAGTAAAAATTGAACACGATAACACCTGTTTAATTGATGCATTTAATGTTCAACCATAAGCATGCATGCATTCGCATCTTGTCGTTCGGGATCCTACGAATCGGAGGATGAATGAAGAGTCATTTTGAGTGATGGTTAATACCACCAATTTGAGACAAGGGTAAGTGAAAGGTAATGCAGGAATTTTGTGGTATTGTTTCACATTTATTGCATGATGCCACTTCCTTTGTCTAAGCTAAGGGGCAGGTACGGACAGGTGCTAGGGCCATGATCGATCGATCATCATCACACGTCTGGCTAAAGATGTTAAAGAAGATCTCCTAGGAGGCAGCCTGGGATCTGCTAGACAAGTGGCCTCAGATATCTTAAGAAGGGGAGAGGGTTGAATTAAGACATCTCAAATAAAAATTCTATTTCGATTTTAACTCAAATCCAAAGATTCCTTTCAAAATGAACTCCTAAATAATTATGCAAATTAATCTTACTGAAAAGAAGCAATAAGCAATAAACAATAAAAAAGTTTAAGGGAAGAAAGATTGCAAACTCAGATTTATACTGGTTCAGCCACACCCTTGTGCCTACGTCCAGTCCCCAAGCAACCCGCTTGAGAGTTCCACTATCTTACAAAAACCCTTTACAAGTTCTGAACCATACAAGGACAACCCTTCCTTTGTGTTCAGATTGCTATACAACAAGAGACCCTCGGTCTCTTAATCACTTTTTAGAAATAAGATGAAAAGAAGAAGAAATCTCTCTTGAAAGAGATAGATTGAACAATTGAGCACTCAAATAATTCCTTATTGAATTGCAAGTGTATTGGCCAAGGAATTTTTACGAGGATAAGATGATTTTTCTTTCGAGAGGATAAGACCTTTTTGTTTTGAAAAACTCTAACCAAATTCGTGTTCCAAGTCACATATAAATAGACCTTTGATGGCCATTCAAAAACCTTTTGGACATATGTGACTCTTGGAAATTATTTTCTGAAATTCTCCTCTGGTAATCAATTACAAGACTTGTGTAATCGATTACAGGCTTTAAAATTTGAATTAGAACGTTCAATAACTGCTGGTAATCGATTACCATCCATGTGTAATCGATTACACAATGTAAAATTTAAATTCAAATTTTTAATGGCTGATATAAATCATTTTGGCTACTAGTAATCGATTACATCCTCTGGTAATCGATTACCAGAGAGTAAATCTCATGAAAAAAACATTTTAGCTTAAATCCTTTGGCCAAACCTCTTGCTGTTTCAACTAGGAATTCCCTTCCTAAATCACTAGAGATCTTCTAGATGATGTATCTTGTATTTCTTGGATTTTTGTCTTGAATTAAACTTGAGAAGCGCATGATAACATGGCATCATCAAAACATCAAAGTCAATATGTTTGGTTCTAGAGTGTTGAACTAGATTTTTGGAAAGATTGATTGCACTTGTATTATCACACCTAATAGGTATATGGTCAAGAAAGATTCCATAATCAGAGAGTTGTTGCTTTATCCATAAAATCTGTGCATAACAACTGCCGGCAGAAATATATTCCGCTTCTGCAGTGGATAAAGCAACACTGTTTTGTTTCTTACTATGCCAAGAGACTAGAGCAGATCCAAGGAATTGACAAGTTTCACTTGTGCTCTTTCTATCTGTTTTAGAACCAGCAAAGTCTAAATCAGAGTATCCTATTAAGGTGCATGTGGAATTCCTAGGATACCATAAACCTATATACATAGTACCTAATAAATATCTTATGATTCTTTTAACGACACTAAGATGTGATTGTTTGGGATTTGATTGAAATCTAGCACACATACACACACTAAACATTATATCAGGTCTGCTAGCAGATAAATAAAGAAGGGATCTGATCATACCTCGATATTGCTTAACATCTATTGACTAACCGGTTTCATCTTTATCTAAATAATAAGCAGTGCTCATTGTTGTAGCCATGTGCTTAGCATTTTCCATGTCAAATCTGTGAATTAACTCTTTGCAGTACTTGGATTGATTGACAAAAATTCCATGCTTGGTTTTTTTAATTTGTAATCCAAGAAAGAAATTAAGTTCTCCCATCATTGACATTTCAAACTCACTTTGCATGTCATGAGAGAATTCCTTGCACAATAATTCATTAGTAGATCCAAAAATAATATCATCAACATAAATTTGAACCAATAAAATATCATGTGATTTTCTCTTTATGAAAAGAGTAGTATCTACTTTTCCTCTAGAGAAGTCCTTTTCTAAAAGGAACTTACTCAGACGCTCACACCAAGCCCTAGGGGCTTGCTTTAAGCCATATAAAGCCTTTTTTAATTTAAAAACATGATTAGGCTTGTCTGAGTTTTCAAATCTAGGGGGTTGACCAACATATACTTCCTCTTGAATAAAGCCATTTAAGAATGCACTTTTTACATCCATTTGATAAAGCTTAAAATTCATTATGGATGCATAAGCTAATAGCATTCTAATGGCTTCTAATCTAGCAACTGGAGCATATGTCTCCTCATAATCTATTCCCTCTTCTTGATTATATCCTTTGGCGACTAATCTAGCCTTATTCCTTATAACTATTCCATTTTCATCTAATTTATTTCTAAACACCCTTTTTGTCCCAATGATTGGGTAGCTTTCAGGTTTCTCAACTAACTCCCAAACATTATTTCTTTCAAATTGGTTTAGTTCTTCCTGCATAGCTATTATCCAATTTTCATCTATTATGGCTTCATTTAAATTTTTAGGTTCAATCATAGATACAAAAGCCATGTTATTGCATAAATCTTTGAGAAAATGTCTAGTTGTTACCCCTTTTGAGATGTCACCAAGAATGTTGTCAAGAGGATGATCTCTTGAAGCTTTCCACTCTCTTGGAAGATCATTATTTGCTTTGACTTCTACTGGAGGATCTTCATTGCTTCCTTCTCCTTTTCCTTTAGAATTTTGTCCATGAATGTGCATTTGTTCTAAAGATTCTACAATATCATCTAAAATATCCTTTCTTGGGGAAATAGCATTAGACTCATCAAAGGAAACATGAATTGATTCTTCAATTGTCATTGTTCTCTTATTATATATTCTATAGGCCTTACTATTCAAAGAATATCCAAGGAAAATTCCTTCATCTAACTTAGCATCAAACTTTCCTAAGTTTTGTTTTCCATTGTTTAATACAAAACATTTACAACCAAAAACATGAAGATGTGATATGTTTGGTTTTCTACAATTGAATAGTTCATATGGAGTTTTCTTTAAAATGGGTCTTATTAAAGCCCTATTCATGATATAACATGCAGTATTAACGGCTTCAGCCCAAAAATATTTTGGAAGAGGAGTATCATTTAATAAGGTTCTAGCAATTTCTTCCAAAGACCTTTTTCTTTTCAACAACTCCATTTTGTTGAGGGGTTCAAGGTGCAGAAAAGTTATGTTCAATGTCATGCTTTTCACAAAATAAATCAAATTCTTTATTTTCAAACTCACCCCCATGATCACTTCTAATAGATATAATTTTGAGATTTTTCTTATTTTGAATAACTTTTGCAAGTTTCTTAAATGCTTGAAATGCATCATTCTTATGAGTGATAAATAGTGTCCAAGTATATCTAGAATAATCATCAACAATGACAAGTGCATAATAGCTTCCACCAAAACTCATAATTCTAGAGGGACCAAACAAATCCATATGTAACAATTGTAATGGTTGAGTAGTAGAAACAATGTTTTTGGATTTGAAAGAAACTGTAGTTTGTTTTCCCTTTTGACATGCATCACACAGTTTATCTTTTTCATATTTCAATTTAGGCAAACCAAAAACTAAATCTTTTGAAATTAATTTATTTAAGTGTTCCATGTTTATGTGAGCAATACGTTTATGGCATAGCCATGGATCATTATCTTTGCTAAGAAAACATTTATTATTATCTAGTTTTTGGCTTAAGTCTATCATATAAACATTGTTGACTCTATACCCTATATGCTTTATATTAGTATCATGTTTATGTTCAATGAGACATTTTTTAGAATCAAATGATACTAGATAGTCTTTATCGCATAATTGACTAACACTAAGCAAGCTGTGCTTAAGGCCTTCAACAAGTAGAACATTTTCAATGGAGTTTGAAGAATTCGTACCTATTTTTCCAACTCCAAGAATTCTACCTTTGATGTTGTCACCATAAGTTACATGCCCACTTTTCCTGGGAGAGATATATGTGAACTTTGATGAATCTCCCGTCATATGTTTTGAATAACTGCTATCTATGTACCATTTCTTCTTCAAGGATACCTACATGATCAAGTTTGTGACTTAGGTACCCAAACTTTATTGGGTCCTTATGTGCTAGTGTTAACTAAAGATTCTTTTGGGACCCATATCATTTTGATATTGTTGTAATTTTTCTTAAAATAACTTATAGATGTGCCATGCCCTTTTCTTCCACAATAAAAACATGTAATGAAAGGAGAATTATATTTTTGTGAGGAAGAAAAGAAACTTTTGTAAAACTTTTGTTGTTTTTCTGGTTTGTATCCAATTCCTGCTTTATCAAGAATACATCTTTGATTTCCTAATATAACATCTAGGTTATTCTTGCCAATAGAAAATTTTGCAAGTGAGTTTTTCAAATTTTTAATTTCTTCTACATATTTGCTACAACATTTACATGAATTTACTTTTTCATTAGTCATAGTAGAAACATGAACTTTATCACTAAATTTAGAGATTGAAACTTCAGTTTTAAGAAGATCTATTTCATTGTTTAATTTTGAAATTTCTTTCTCTAAATCTGAAATTGTTTTCTTAGATTAAGAAACTAGTTTTGCTAGTTTAATTGATTCACTATGTAATTCAGCAAATGCATCTTGTTACCTCTTTGTCGCTTTCATAGTTTTTGCCCATTAGACATAGATTAATCATTTCTTTTTCAGAATCATCAGATGATTCTAAGTCGTTATCATCCCATGTGATGTAGGCCTTTTTTGCCTTCTTTTCTCCAATAGTCTTCTTTTCAGACTTCTCTATTCTTTTCTTAAAGATTGGACAATCAGCCCTCAGATGTCCGGGTTGATTGCACTCAAAGCATTTTGGGATTTGAAATGACTCTTCAGTCCTTCTTTTAGGTTTGAAATTTTGTTTTCTTTGATTTCCTCTCATTCTAATAAATTTGTTGAATCTTTTGACAAAGAGGCTAAGATCTTCATCTTCATCTAAGTCAATTGAATCTTTTAAGTCACTTTCCTCTTGGATTGAAGATGAGGCTTTAAGAGCAATTCCCTTCTTCTTCTTATCATTTTCTTCATGTTGATTTAGTCTTTGCAACTCCATCTTATGTTCCTATAATTTTCCAAATAGTGTAGCAAGAGACATAATAGACAAATCTCTAGATTCTGTGATGGCTGTTACCTTTGGTTGCCACTCTCTACTAACACTTTATTTATGAGATCCTCGTTTGGAAAAATTCTTCCTAATGATGCAAGTTAAGATGATTAACTATATGAGTGAATCTTTTCTGCATATCTTGTATACTTTCATTTGTCTTCATCCTAAATAATTCATACTCATGAGTTAAAGTATTTATCCTAGATCGTTAGACATCAGTTGTTCCCTCATGTGTAACTTGTAGAGTGTCCCACATATCCTTAGCACTCTTACAATTTGAAACTCTAAAATATTCATCCATTCCTAGGGCAGAAGTAATGATGTTTTTAGCCTTTAAATTGTACTGCACTAATCTTCTTTCATCTTCAGTCCATTCTTCTCTAGGTTTCTCTATTGTTGCATTTCCAGTCACCATGGTGGGTACATAAGGTCCAACTTCTATGGCTTCCCAAATGTTTAACTCTATTGCCTCAATGAAAATTTGCATTCGAGTTTTCCAGTAGTGGTAACCCTCTCCATTAAAAATAGGAGGCCTATTTATTGAATTTCCTTCTGGAAATAAGAAGTTTGCTGAGGCCATTATTCTTAAAGCTTCTAAACTTTATACAAGAATGAAGCTCTGATACCACTTGTTAGACAAGTGGCCTCAGATATCTTAAGAAGGGGGGGGGGGGTTGAATTAAGATATCTCAAACTTTTTCTAATTAAAAATTCTATTTTGATTTTAACTCAAATCCCAAGATTCCTTTCAAAATGAACTCCTAAATAATTATGCAAATTAATCTTACTGAAAAGAAGCAATAAGCAATAAACAATAAAATAGTTTAAGGGAAAAAAAAGATTGCAAACTCAGATTTATACTGGTTCGGCCACACCCTTGTGCCTACGTCCAGTCCCCAAGCAACCCGCTTGAGAGTTCTACTATCTTGCAAAAACCCTTTACAAGTTTTGAACCACACAAGGACAACCCTTCCTTTGTGTTAAGATTGCTTTACAACAGGAGACCCTCAGTCTCTTAATCCCTTTTTAGAAATAGGATGAAAAGAAGAAGAAATCTCTCTTGAAAGAGATAGATTAAACAATTGAGCACTCAAATAATTCCTTATTGAATTGCAAGTGTATTGGCCAAGGAATTTTTAAGAGGATAAGATGATTTTGATTTTGAGAGGATAAGACCTTTGTGTTCTAAAAAACTCTAAGCAAATTCGTGTTCCAAGTCACATATAAATAGACCTTTGATGGCCATTCAAAAACATTTTAGACAGATGTGACTCTTGGAAATTATTTTCTGAAATTCTCCTCTAGTAATCGATTACAAGACTTGTGTAATCGATTACAGACTTTAAAATTTGAATTAGAACGTTCAATACTTGCTGGTAATCGATTTCCATCCATGTGTAATCGATTACACAGTGAAATTTAAATTCAAATTTTTAATGGCTGTTATAAATCATTTTGGCCACTGGTAATCGATTACATCCTCTGGTAATCGATTACCAGAGAGTAAATCTCTTGAAAAAAACATTTTAGCTTAAATCCATTGGCCAAACCTCTTGCTGTTTCAACTAGGAATTCCCTTCCTAAATCACTAGAGATCTTCTAGATGATGTATCTTGTATTTCTTGGATTTTTGTCTTAAATTAAACTTGAGAAGCGCATGATCGCATGATCACATGGCATCATCAAAACATCAAAGTCAAAGTCTTTGCTTTTGCTTCTACAGTATCTCTAATTTTGCTTTTTAAAATTCCTGCTTTTTACTTGTTTGTTTTCTTGAATTATATCTTGAATTCACCTAAGTTTATATGCAACTATAAGATTTTAGAAAAAATATATACATAACAAGGAACAAACACCATTTTGCAAATGCTTTTGCAAAAAAAAAAAAAATTAAAATTAGCTCGCCTAGGCGAGCGTGTCTGACGAGAGTTTTTAAAAAGAGGGGGGTGAAGCCATTTTTCACTCCATTTCTTCCCCAACATTCAAAACCACCTAAAGCTTATGGGAGCTCTCTTTCCAGCAGCCCCAAGCCTCCATTTGCGCACTTTTGCTTTCATTTTTTGTGTTTTCATTCATCTCCTACAAGTAAGTACCATCTCCCTTCAAATTTTGGCTTTCCATTGTGGTATTTTGGTGCTCTAGTTGTCATATTCTTCGCAAATTTCGTGAGACAATTTGTGTATGAATCCATGCTTTGATTGTTTGATTGGGGGCTGCAAGGGATGACCCTTGGCCTACCTTTGATCCTACTATGGATTGGCATGTCATATTATTCTCCATTCCTCATTTTTTCATGCTTAAACATGAGCCCACAAACCATTCGGTGAAATGCCTCAATGTTCATTGCATGTGTTATTGTGAAATTTGAATTGTGAAATGAGTTTGTGCATGTACAACCATTAGTTGGGAGGTGTGAACAACTTAGGTTGTTAGATTAAAATGCCAAGAGCATGTGTCTTGGATGCAAAATGTATGAGTTACATAAATGTGGGAGAATGATTGTTTGGATTTAGACTAATATTTGAGCTTGCTACACTATGATGGGCACCTTGCATCTAGGTAGCTAAAATGCTTTTCAAAAAAATATATAATAAAATGGCATGCACCAATGTATGATTGTTTTCTAATTGCACGGTGACACTTGCATTTGGTTAAAAGAAATATTCACCATTCAAATTTACTTGCCCTTTACATGCTTAAGATAAATGAAATGATGGTTGTGCGGTTCACGCAAACTAACTTTATGAATGTGTCCTTGCAGTAAATGACTCCAAAGAAGCTTCTATCTAAGAGAGCAAGGAAAGATGGCACTGGAGAAGGATCCTGTGCGGCCCCACAAGTGGATATGGAATTTGACGGACATCGGTTCTGAAGCGAGGAACACCAACGCCATTTTGAAGCAATCAAGGGTTGGTCTTTCCTCAAGGAGAGACGGGTCTAGTTAAGGGAAGGAGAATATGCTGAGTTCTGGGAGGTAGTGAACTCAATTTACGGGGCCTATGGCTAAGTATGATCCAAAAATAGTCATGGAGTTCTATGCCAATGCATGGCCCACAGAGGAAGGGGTCAGGGATAAGCGCTCTATTCGGTTGAACCTAGTGTGTTCTTCTGATGGTTTTTTAGAAACAAAATGCTAATGTCTTAAATCTCATTTTTGGTTATGAGAAATTCTATCTGCATGCTTTCATTCCCCAGTAGTCACATTGTTTTTCTTCAAAAATATATTTTGTTCTGATCGGTTTGGGGGTTTGTTTCTTTGCTAAGCGTGTTCATGTTTTAGTGAAAGACTTTCCAGACTATCAAAGTCTTCTTTATTTTTCCATGACTATCAAAGCCTATTGTCTTGCAGAGACTATCAATGTCTTATGCCCTTTACATTTCCAAGACCATCAGAGTCTTTTGTCAAGACTATCACAATCTTCTTTACTTTTCCAAGACTATCAGAGTCTTTTGTCAAGAGTATCACAGTCTCCTTTACATTTCAAAGACTTCAATGTCTTTTGTCAAGACTATCACAGTCTTCTTTACATTTCAAAGACTTCAATGTCTTTTGTCAAGACTATCACAGTCTTCTTTACTTTTCCAAGACTATCAGAGTCTTTTGTCCAGACTATCACAATCTTCTTTGTTTTTCTTTTGTTGAGATGTCGATGTCTCCTTTACCTTTCATGACTTCAAGGTCTTTCGTTTGATGTACCTGATACCTCTTACATTCTTTTTTTTTGACAGGTTTCACTGCTTGGGTTTTCGCTAGTAGCCGGTCGGATGGCAAGATCTCTAGGATGAAATTAGTGTCCTTATCTTTACTTACCTTTTCATTTTCAATAAAAGATAAGTAAAGAGGGCCAAAAGTCAGACCCTAATTTCGTCCGGGGATGATCATTTACTAAAGTTTTGATTCTTGCTAGCCAAATTGAGCTGCTTAACACCAGTTGATGTAAGCTCCATTGGAGCTTGTAGGCCTAGGATCTTCTTCATCAATGGATTCCTTTGCTTCTTGGAAGATGAATGGAAGTAGAATGGAGAAGGAAGAGAGAGAGGAGACGCCACTTCAAGGAGAAGATGAGTTTAGAAGAAGCTCACCACCATAGGAGGCCATGGATAAGAGCTTGGAGGAAGAAGGAGATGAATGAAGGGAGAGGAAGAGAAGAGCACAAATTTTTTTGCTCTAAAAGAGCTCTGAAATATGAAGTTTAATTTTCAAATGATCAAAGTTGGAAAAATGCACACACATAGCCTCTATTTATAGCCTAAGTGTCACACAAAATTGGAGGGAAATTTGAATTTCTATTCAAAATTCACTTGAATTTGAAATTGAATTTGTGGAGCCAAATTTTGGAGCCAATATTTCACTAATTATGATTAGTAAATTTCAGATATGGTTCAGCCCACTAATCCAAGATCAAGTCCAAGATTCTCCACTAAGTGTGGTTAGGTGTCATGAGGCATGTAAAGCATGAAGGACATGCACAAAGTGTGACTATATGATGTGGCAATGGGGTGTAGCAAGCAAATGCTCACCTCCCCCTCTAAAATTTAATTGGATTGGGCTTCTCCCAATTCAATTAAATTTATTTCTCAACACACACATCAAATATTCACATAATGCATGTGAAATTACAAAACTACCCCTAATACAAAAATTAGTCTAGGTGCCCTAAAATACAAGGGTTGGAAAATCCTACATTTCTAGGGTACCCTACCTATATTATGGAGCCCTAAATACAAGGCCCAAAATTAATGAAACCTTAATCTAATATGTACAAAGATAAGTGGGCTCATACTTAGCCCATGGGCATGAAATCTACCCTAAGGCTCATGAGAACCCTAGGGCCTTCTCTTGCATCTTTGACCCAATCTTCTTGGAGTCTTCTATCCAATGCCCTTGGGGGGTAGGATTGCATCATTCCCTCCCCCTTGAAAAGGATTTGACCTTAAATCCAGAGGTTCTTGAAACTCGTGAATTCTTTCCTCCACACCTGTAAAAAGAATAAAAACATATGTATTAGTGATGTTGGGTATGTTAGAGTACGGTAAGGACTGAAAACCCCTTTCCTGACCATCTTCCCATGAGAGAATATAGTTCCTCACCAACTCAATGAGAAGTGCTACAAGTATAGAAAAATATGGGACAAACCTTTTGTAAAAGTTTGTTAAGATATTGAAGCCCCAAATTTCCCTTATACTTGGTGGAGTAGGCCACTCAGGAATGACCTTTATTCTCTTAGGGTCCACGGGAAGCCCTTGATCACTATTTAAAAAGTTAAGGAAAGTAATGGAATAAAACATACCTTTTTCTTTATTTTCATGTTGATTATTCCTACAAAAAATTATGACAAACCTAAGGTGTCCCACATGAGCACCTAGGTTTGCATTGAAACAAAAAATAAGAACAAACCTACCTAATGAGTCTCTATGTACACAAATCATGAAGATGTTGGGTGCATGAGTGATTTTACAAAAGAGTGTTGCACCACTCAACAAATATTCATCATACCACCTATCATAGGGATTTGGTGCCAAATAATACCTATTTTAGGCACCAACAAAGCACAAGGATTTAAGTTATTGCGAACCAAACCCTCATCCAACAACTCCTTTACTTGAGGAATAACCTCAAGCTCAAGAGGTATGGCGGTGCTAAGGGATGTTTCCCTTGATAGGAGAAGGTAGAAAGATTGTTTAAGAAGGAGTGCCCTTTTAATATCACCTTTTGTTGCAAAATTATTTTCCTTGTTAACAATCTTCTTGGAGGAATCCTTTTCCTCCTTTTCCTTCCCTTTGGCCTTTGAAGACAAGGCCTTACTATCCTTTTTTTTTCTTTTGTTTTTCTAGTTTTTCTTCCTCATCCCTCTTATCTTTCATAGTAAGTTGATCTTTGGCCACTTGTGAAGGTGTTTGAGGATGCAACACAAATTTAGTGCCAAGATGGGTGAGGGTAATTTCATTAGTTAGGCCATTGTAAATGATCTTCCTATCAAATTGCCATGGCCTTCCTAAAAGAATATATCCTGCCTCCATGGGAACTATATAACTATTAGCTTCATCCTTATAGGTCCCAATGGAGAAAGGTACCTTCACTTGTTGGTTAACTGTCATTTCCCCTTGCTCATTGAGCCATTGAAGTTTATATGGTTTTGGGTGGGGAATGATAATGAGGTTCAACTTGGAAACTAATCTTGTGCTACAACAATTGCAACAAGATCCACTATCCACAATGAGAGAACAAGTTTTATCTAAAATTTTGCATCTTGCATGAAAGATGTTCTCTCTTTGGGATTGAGATAGATCACAAGATTGACCTCCAAAGAGCCTTCAAACAATTAAGAGGTCACCTTCTTCATGGGGGTAGACTTCCTCACTAGACTCTTCACCCCTTACTGTTGGATCAAGTGGCCTCGGAATAATTAAGAAGGGGGGGTTGAATTAATTATTACTAGACCTTTACTAATTAAAAATTACCCTTCTTAGGCTTTTACTATGTTGTTAAGAAAATAAAGAATAGAAAAGAAACTTAACCAAAAGTAAAAGCAGGAATTAAAGTGCACAGCGAAAATTAAAAGAGTAGGGAAGAAGGAGACAAACACACATGAGTTTTATACTGGTTCGACAACAACCCGTGCCTACATCCAGTCCCCAAGCGACCTGCGGTCCTTGAGATTTCTTTTCAACCTTGTAAAAATCCTTTTACAAGCAAAGATCCACAAGGGATGTACCCTCCCTTGTTCTCTTTGAACAACCTAGTGGATGTACCCTCCACTAGAACTAATCCACAAGAGATGTACCCTCTCTTGTTCTCAGTCAACAACCCAAGTAGATGTACCCTCTACTTGTACCACAAAGGATGTACCCTCCAATGTGTTAAGACAAAGTTCTCAGGCAGTTAGTCCTTTGAAACTTTGTGAAGGGGGAACAAAAGAATTCTCAGGCGGTTAGTCCTTTGAAATCTTTTGTTTATGGGAAAGGGAAGAATCAAAAGAATTCTCAGATTGTGTCATTTTGAATTCTTTGACAAGGGAGAAGAGAGACACAAAAATAATTCAGGCGGTTAGTCCTTGGCGAATTCTTTTTTGCAAAGGGAGAAGGGAATGAAAAAGATGAATAGCACAAGTTTTTGAACAAAGAACTTTTCTTGGAAGAGAAAGTTTTGAACAAAAACTATTAGAAAGATGAAGAGAAGATGAAATAAGAATGTTCTGAAAGAAATGAAAGAAGATGTTTGAAAGATAGATTGAAAGATAGAATGATTGAAAGAGATGATGGATATGAATGAGATTGTTCTAATGTTTCATGCCAAGGTCACATATTTATAGTTTCTTGATGACTCAAGTCAAAACTTGTAACACTTGGCAATTCCTTTAAAACTAATCACTTAAAAAGTTATGACTTTTGAAAGAATCTTCAGAAACAAGACAATTGAAGAAATGTGACTTTTGGAAATGAATTTTTCGAAAACAGTCATTGGTAATTGATTACCATAAAGGTGTAATCGATTACACATCAACAGATGTGACTCTTCATTTTGAATTTTGAAAATCTTAACATTTTAAAACCACTGGTAATCGATTACTATAATCTGGTAATCGATTACCAGAGAGTAAAACTCTTTGGTAATGATTTTGTGAAAACTTCTTGTGCTACTCAATGTTTTTAAAAAACTTTTTAATACCTATCTTGATTAAGTCTTCTCTTGATTCTTGAATCTTTGAATCTTTGAATCTTGAATCTTGAATCTTCTTGATGAAACTTTCTCTTGAATCTTTCTCTTGATTCATGAATTGTTATTGAACTCATTCTTGAATGTCATCATCTTTGTTATCATGAAGTGATCTTGACTTTTGAGCTTTTTTTCATCATCTTTATTATCATCAAAACTCCTTGAATCAATCTTGATTCATCATGAAGCTTGCTTCTACACTTACTTCATCTTCACTTCCACTAGAGGAAGGGCAAGAAGTAGTGTCCTCTTCACTAGTATAAATGTCTTCACCCCTCATGATCATGGTTTCCTTTGTGGGGCATTGAGAGGCAATGTGAACTCTCCCAAGACATTTGAAGCATTTAATGTTGCTAGTCCTTTTCTTGGGAACTAGTCTTAAGGGTGTATTTCTCTATGGTCTTACCCTTATCTTCCTTGGGTTTTGAAGGTGCAGCTCCCAAAATTCCATGGGCTTGGTCCTTCCTTGGATAAGAGTGAAAGCCATAAGATTTTGAAGAAGGCTTTCTTTTAAGTTGTTGCTCCACTCTTATACAAAGTTGGACTAGCTCATCTAGGTCCCCATATGGAAGGAGTTCAACCTTGTCCCTCACTTCCATATTAAGCCCACTAAGGAACCTGATGCAATCCTATCCCGCAAGGGCATTGGGTAGAAGACTCCAAGTAGATTGGGCTAGAGATCCAAGGGAAGTCCCTAGGGTTCTCATGAGCCTTAGGGTAGATTTTGAGCCCATGGGCTAAGTATGAGCCCTCTTATCTTTGTAAATATTAGAATAGGTTTTTCCTTCGTTTGGGCCTTGTATTTTGGCCATTCTAGTAGTATAGGGTTTTAGCCTTGTATTTCGGTGCATTTTGAGTAGTCTTTGTAGTAAGGACTTTTTTTTTTTGTATTTTCATGTTTTTTTGTCAAGGGGGTGAGCTTAGCTATTATAGGGGGTGTGCAGCTAAGTTCTAGCTTCTCATCTCAAGGAGGTGAGCTTAGCTATTAGAGAGGTTTGTGTAGCTAAGCTCTAGCTTCTTTAGGAATCTTCTTAAGGAAGCTTCTCAAGGAGGTGAGCTTAGTTATGAGAAGGGTGTGTGTAGCTAAGCTCTAGCTTCTCAAGGAAGTTTTCTCAAAGAAGCTTCTCAAGGAAGTTTTCTCAAGAAAGCTTCTCAAGAAAGCTACCTAGTCTATAAATAGAAACATGTGTAACACTTGTTGTAACTTTGATGAATGAGAGTCTTGTGAGACACAACTCAAAGTTCAACTTTTCTCCCTTTTTCTTCCTTCAATTTCGTGCTCCCCCCCTCTCTCTTTCTCTCCCTCTTTCTTTTCCTCCATTGAAGCATCCTTCCAAGCTTCTTATCCAAGGCTCATCTTAGTGGTGAAGCTCCTTCTTCCATGGCTTATTCCCTAGTGGATGGCGCCTCCTCTCACCTCTTCTCCTTTGTCTTCCGCTGCATCTCCATGGTGGAAAATCACCATTAAAGGACCTTATTGAAGCTCAAAGATCCAGCCTCCATAGAAGCCCCACAAGCAAGCTTCCATCAAGTGGTAATCAGAGCACAAGAGCTTCATGTAGGTGCTCCTTAAACCTCCATTAATTTTTTTCTTTACCTTCTCTTCCATTGTTGTTTCTTCATTTTGCTCCATGTATCTCCTCACATGTCTTGTTCTAAATGTTGTTAACATGATTCTTTAGAGTTTCCACCAATTAAACTTGCTATAGAAACTAGATTTGATTTTCTATGGTTCAAATTTCTTGTTCTTGTTCTTGAACCATGAATTGTGTTGAGTTTAGGTTCCTTTGAGTTTTGTCTTGTTATTTTTTGTGGCTGAAACCTAAACCATAAAATTCTTACAAAAATATTAAAGTAGAAGAAAACCTCAAAAATCTAGAGTGACTTGTTCACCTATTGTAGTTTTGTCATAGAAGTCATGTCTAGTCATGAAACTTGTCACATATGATTTCTTATGTTGTGCTGAATTTTATTTTCTTGTTTCTTTGTCTAACTCATTTGTTCATGAGTGTATGAAATTCTTTTAGCCTATTATTTGATTTGAGTCAAATCTTTCATGTTAATTAGTCCTTAAAATGTTCATGCAAAATTCTTAGAGAGTCTTTGATTGTGAACCTTTTCTTGAACTTTTAGGTTTCCTTATGATTGTGTCTATTGTGAATTTGAGTTTTGGTGATTGAATTGCTGGCTGAAATGTTGATCCTAAGTGAATATTGAACTCCTAAAACTGTGGTAAACAATCCTAGTGAGTTCAACATACATAGGAAGGTTGAAAGTAAGCCCAAGGCAATCATATACCATGCTTAAAGAAACAAATCGCTGGTGCTGGCAGCTTGGACATACAAACTTGTAAAAGTTACTGAGAATTAGTTACTTCAAATTTTGAGCTGAAATTTTTACTGAATTTTCTAGACACCTGGAAAAAAGTTATAAAAAAAGAAACAAGTGATTTGGATAAAACAAAAAAATATGAAAAATCACACAATTTGGCAGGAAAATCAGTATCCAGAAAAAAAAAGGTGAAAGGGAAGTGTGCTTGTTGTTTTGGCTCAAAATTTATTCTATAATTGGAAATTTCAATTGAAAATTAGTGTGAAGACAAGTGCCAAAGCTAGAGGTTTGTTGAGTCTTTTTTTCAGTTTTTTTACTCTACTTTAGAGCCATTCTAAGTTTCTCTTTGAGTCCTAGCTTGCTTCTATGTCCTTTTCATTGCTTTAATTGTTGAATAATCCTTGAAAAATTGTCTTGTTAAAACTCCATTGGTTTAGCTTTCATTTCATTTTTTTTGGTCTTTGGTTATTTCTTGTCTCTTTGTTTCCTTGTTTGTGGGTTGCCATATAGGGAATTGGAAGGAGGATTGGTGCCATCCCTTGAAGAATTTGAGTCCAGAAGCAAGGGGCCAACCACCTTAAGAGCTATTGGACTAAGAAGCACTCCAAATAGAGTGAATCACCAAAGAGAGAACAACCACCAAAATTGAGGACCGTTTTGTAATTTTGTAATTTGCAATTTACTTACCTTCATTGCTTTCAAGTTTTGTAACAAAAAGGCCTTTCATTGGAAGTGTGTTGGGAGCCTCCAATAGGTTACCAAACTTCCATTTGTGTGTAATAATTTTAGGCATTTTTTCCTTAGGATAGTGAGTGTTTTGTTGGGAACCTTGAATGTGGTCATCCAAACACTCTTAGGATTTTCCTAGTTTACATTTCTTGCTTACTTTCATAGCTTATTTCCTTTACCTTCCATTGTCAAACCGCCTAGATAGCTTTCCTTTTACCAATTAGTTTTTTTACCTTATCTTTCACACCTCTTTTAGTGTTTATTTGGCTAGTTTCAACCATAGTTTCTTTTACCTTTTGTTTTCAAACCCCCAAGAAGAAAGAACCACAACTTAGGAACCAACATGAGTCATCATTCATCTAGTGTTAATGGCAAGGGTACTAGTCATAAAGACCCTTTATCTAGAATCTTAGATGAGTTGAGTTCCCTCAAGTTATGGAAAGAAAAACAAGAGAGAAAAGAAAAAGGGAAAAAAAGAGTGGAACAAATAAGTCAAGATGAAAGAAAGAAAATAAGAGAGGAAGAAAGAAGAAAAATAATGAAAGAAATGAAAAGAGAAAAACATGCCTCCTATAGTAGTCATAACTCTTGCAAAAGCCTAAGTGAAGAACTTCGTGACTATTATGAAGGAAGGCATAGGTCACATCTTAGACCTCACTCCCATAGAAGAGAAAAGGAAAGAAAGCCTCAAGAGGCTAACATTAAACTCTCATACTTCCATGGGAAGGACAATGTAGAGGCTAACTTAGATTGGGAAATAAGGGTAGAGCAACAACTTAAAAAGAAGTCTACTTCAAAATCTTATGGCTCTCACTCTTATCCAAAGAAAGACCAAGGTCAAGGCATCTTAGGGGTGACACCTTCTAAGCCCAAAAATGATAAGGGGAAGATAATAGAAAAGCAAGCCCCTAAGGCTAGTATGCAAGAGAAAACTAGCTCTATAAAGTGCTTTAAATGTCTTGGAAGAGGACACATTACTTCTCAATGCCCCACCACAAAAACCATGATTATGAGGGACCAAGACATTTATAGTAGCCAAGATGAGGCTACTACTTCACCTTCCTCTAGTGAAAGTGAAAAAGCAAAAGGGGAAGAATCCAGTGAAGAAATCTACCCCCAAGAAGAAGGACAACCATTAGTGGTTAAAGAGAAGTGTAAGGAGGTAAGTGTCTCCTCCAAGAGTTTAGCTAAGAAGGAAACTCATTTTACAATAAAGACAAACATTAAAGAAACTTTCCCTATTAGACAACCTCCACATTTTCTCTTTTGTAAAAAGGCACTTGCTAGCATTGCCACACCTCTTGGGCTTGAGTTTATTCCTCAAGTAAAGAAGTTGTAGGATGAGGGTTTGGTTCGCAAGAGCTTAAATCCTTGTGCTTTGTTGGTGCCCAAAATAGGTATTATTAGGTACCAAGTCCCTAAAATAGGTGGTATGATGAATGTTTTGAGTGGTGCAACCCTCTTTTGTAAAATCACTCGTACACCTAACATCTTCATGTTGTGTGTACATAGGGACCCATTAGGTAGGTTTGTTCTTATTTTTAGTTTCAATACAAACTTAGGTACTCGTATGGGACACCTTAGGTTTGTCATACTTTTTGGTAGGAATAATCAATATGAAAATACAGAAAAATGTATGTTTTATTGCGTTACTTTTCTTAATTTTTCAAATAGTGATCAAGGGGTTCCCATGAACCCTAAGAGAATAAAGGTCATTCCTCAGTGGCCCACTCCACCAAGTATAAGAAAAATATAGGGCTTCCATGACTTAACAAACTTTTACAAAAGGTTTGTCCCATATTTTTCTATACTTGTACCACCACTCATTGAGTTGGTGAGAAACCATGTTCCTTCATGGGAAGATGCCTAGGAAATGGGTTTTCAGACCTTACCTTACTTCAACATACCAAACACCACTAATACATATGTTTTTGTTCTTTTTACAGGTGTTGAGGGAAGGAGCCCAGAGTATGAAGAACCTCGGGATTTGAGGTCAAATCCTTTCCAAGGTGGAGGGAATGATGCAATCCTATCCCGCAAGGGCATTGGGTAGAAGACTCCAAGTAGATTGGGCTAGAGATCCAAGGGAAGGCCCTAGGGTTCTCATGAGCCTTAGGGTAGATTTCGAGCCCATGGGCTAAGTATGAGCCCGCTTATCTTTGTAAATATTAGAATAGGTTTTTCCTTCGTTTGGGCCTTGTATTTTGGCCATTCTAGTAGTATAGGGTTTTAGCCTTGTATTTCGGGGCATTTGAGTAGTCTTTGTAGTAAGGACTTTTTTTTGTATTTTCATGTTTTTTTGTCAAGGGGGTGAGCTTAGCTATTATAGGGGGTGTGTAGCTAAGTTCTAGCTTCTCATCTCAAGGAGGTGAGCTTAGCTATTAGAGAGGTATGTGTAGGTAAGCTCTAGCTTCTTTAGGAATCTTCTTAAGGAAGCTTCTCAAGGAGGTGAGCTTAGTTATGAGAGGGGTGTGTGTAGGTAAGCTCTAGCTTCTCAAGGAAGTTTTCTCAAAGAAGCTTCTCAAGGAAGTTTTCTCAAGAAATCTTCTCAAGGAAGCTACCTAGTCTATAAATAGAAGCATGTGTAACACTTGTTGTAACTTTGATGAATGAGAGTCTTGTGAGACACAACTCAAAGTTCAACTTTTCTCCCTTTTTCTTCCTTCAATTTCATGCTCCCCCCCTCTCTCTTTCTCTCCCTCTTTCTTTTCCTCCATTGAAGCATCCTTCCAAGCTTCTTATCCAAGGCTCATCTTGGTGGTGAAGCTCCTTCTTCCATGGCTTATTCCCTAGTGGATGGCGCCTCCTCTCACCTCTTCTCCTTTGTCTTCCGCTACATCTCCATGGTGGAAAATCACCATTAAAGGACCTCATTGAAGCTCAAAGATCCAGCCTCTATAGAAGCCCCACAAGCAAGCTTCCATCAGAACCTAGCTATGCTTGTTCTTTCCTCCTCTCTAAGGCCAGCTCTTAAAAGGAGTAGTTGCATTTGTTGTCTATATTCTTCAACACTCATACTCCCTTGTCTAAGCCTTTGGAGATTGTCCATAAGCTCCCTTTCATAGTAGGAGGGAATGTGCCTCTTCCTAAGGGCACTCTTAAGATCATTCCAATACTCTACTGGAGGATCCCCATGAATCCTTCGTTCCCTAACAAGGGAAGTCCACCAATAGAGGGCATACCCTTGAAAGCTAAGGGTAGCCAAGGGAACTTTTCTCTCTTCACTAATATGATGGCAAGCAAAGAGTTGTTCAACCTTCATTTCCCAATCTAAGTAGGCCTCAACATTATCTTTACCATGGAAATATGGGAGGCTAATGTTAACCTCTTGAGGCCTTCTATCCTTTTCTCTTCTTTGGGAATGATGTTTAGTATATGAACTATGACGCCCTCTATAATAGTCGCTAAGTTCTTCACTTAAACTCTTGCAAGAGTCATGACTACTATAGGAGGCATGTTTTTCTCTTTTGATTTCTTTCATTATTTTTCTTCTTTCTTCCTCTCTTATTTTCTCTCTTTTATCTTGACTTATTTCTTCCACTCTTTTTTTTTCCTTTTTCTTTTCTCTCTTGTTTTTCTTTCCACAACTTAAGGGATCTCAACTCATCTAACATCTTATACAAGGGGTCCTTAGGAGTAGAACCCTCACCATTAACACTAGATGAAGAATGAAGACTCATGTTGGTTCCTAAGTTGTGGTTCTTTCTTCTTGGGGGTTTGAAAACAAAAGGTCAAAGAAACTATGGTTGAAACTAGCCAAAATAAACATTAAAAGAGGTGTGAAAGACAAGGTAAAAACTAATTGGTAAAAGGTAAGCTATCTAGGCGGTTTGACAATGGAAGGTAAAGGAAATAAGCTATGAAAGTAAGCAAGAAATGTAAACTAGGCGAATCCTAAGAGTGTTTGGATGACCACACTTAAGGTTCCCAAAAAAACACTCACAATCCTAAGGGAAAATTGCCTAAAATTATTACACACAAATGGAAGTAGGGTGACCTATTGGAGGCTCCCAACTTACTTCCAATGAAAGGCCTTTTTGTTACAAAATTTGAAAGCAATGAAAGTAAGTAAATTGTCAATTACAAAATTACAAAAAGGTCCTCAATTTTGGTGGTTGTTCTCTCTTTGGTGATTCTCTCAATTTGGAGTGCTTCTTAGTCCAATAGCTCTTAAGGTGGTTTTCCCCTTGCTTCTTGACTCAAATTCTTCAAGGGATGGCACCAATCCTCCTTTCCAATTCCCTATATGGCAACTCACAAACGAGGAAACAAAGAGACAAGCAATAACCAAAGACCAAAAAAATGAAATGAAAGCTAAACCAATAGATTTTTAACAAGACAAAATTTCAAGGATTACTCAACAATTAAAGCAATGAAAAGCACAAAAGCAAGCTAGGACTCAAAGAGAAACTTAGAATGGCTCTAGAGTAGAGTAATAAAAACAAAAAAAAAAGACTCAAGAAACCTCTAGTTTTGGAAGTTGTATTCACAGTAATTTTCAATTTAAATTTTAGAACTAGGGTTGGTATAAAATAGGAACCAATTATAGAACAAATTTTGAGCCAAAACAACAACCACACTTCCCTTTCACTTTTTTTTTCTGGGACACTGATTTTTTTGCCAACTTATGTGATTTTTCTTATTTTTCCTTTAATCCAAATCGCTTGGTTCTTTTTTCATAATTTTGTTCCAGATGTCTAGAAAATTCAGTAAACATTTCAGCTCGAAACACGTAGTGACAATTCCCAATAATTTATACAAGTTTGTATGTTCAAGCTGCTAGCACCAGCGATTTCAACCTTGAAATCAAGAGTAGTGTTTATGTTGCTTAAGGCTTGGATAGTTACAATTTGTGTTGCTTATGCTCAATTATCTTGAATAACACATTCAAGAGAGCGTAAGACTTATTTTGATTCACAAATCCAGCCACAACTCAGCACCACAACTCAACTTCATCATAGGCATCATGTAGGAAACTTAGAAAACAAAAAAAAAAAGAGTTCAACAACAAGACTACTTCTAGGAATTGATTCAGAACATGTTATGAACTAAATAACATGCATGAATTAGAATCAAAATTCAAAAGATAGGCTAAGAATGACAAGAATACATGAACAAATGTATCTAGAATTCAATCAACAAAAATAAAAATTCAACACAAACTTAGAACATAATGTGACAATTACTATGACTAAACATGACTCTAAGACAACATGGATTGAGTGATTTACACTTAGATTTTTGTGTTTTTTTTCTAATAAATATTTTGGAAGAAAATTTAGATCTAAGGTTCAGCACAAGAATATCATGAATGAAAAATGATAGAACCTAAAATCAACACAAAAACATGATTCAAGAGTAGATCTACAAAATTTGAACCATAGAAATGCAAGAACAAGCGTAGATCTAAGATTTAATTGGTTAATATTTTTGAATCTACTGTAAACAGCACCAAACCACAAGAAAATGGAGGATATACATGGAGAATGAGATGAAGGACAAGGAATTAAAGAGAATTCATCGAATAAAAAGATAGAGGAAGCAAAAGAACATCACCTAGATGAAGATGCTTTGATACTGCATGATGTAAGCTCCATTGGAGCTTGTAGGCCTAGGATCTTCTTCATCAATGGATTCCTTTGCTTCTTGGAAGATGAATGGCAGCAGAATGGAGAAGGAAGATAGAGAGGAGATGCCACTTCAAGGAGAAGATGAGTCTAGAAGAAGCTCACCACCATAGGAGGCCATGGATAAGAGCTTGGAGGAAGAAGGAGATGAATGAAGGGAGAGGAAGAGAAGAGTACGAAATTTTGTGCTCTAAAAGATCTCCGAAATCTGAAGTTTAATTTTCAAATGATCAAAGTTGAAAAAATGCACACATAAGGCCTCTATTTAGAGCCTAAGTTTCACACAAAATTGGAGGGAAATTTGAATTTCTATTCAAATTTCACTTGAATTTGAAATTGAATTTGTGGAGCCAAATTTTGGAGCCAAAATTGCACTAATTATGATTAGTGAATTTCAAATACGGTTCAGCCCACTAATCCAAGATCAAGTCCAAGATTCTCCACTAAGTGTGCTTAGGTGTCACGAGGCATGTAAAGCATGAAGGACATGCACAAAGTGTGACTATATGATGTGGCAATGGGGTGTAGCAAGCAAATGCTCATCTCCCCCTCTAAAATTTAATTGGATTGGGCTTCTCCCAATTCAATTAAATTTGTTTCTCAACACACACATCAAATATTCACTTAATGCATGTGAAATTACAAAACTACCCCTAATACAAAAAGTAGTCTAGGTGCCCTAAAATACAAAGCCTGGAAAATCCTACATTTCTAGGGTACCCTACCTACATTATGGAGCCCTAAATACAAGGCCCAAAATTAATGAAACCTTAATCTAATATGTACAAAGATAAGTGGACTCATACTTAGCCCATGGGCCCGAAATCTACCCTAAGGCTCATGAGAACCCCCTTCTCTTGCATCTTTGATCCAATCTTCTTGGAGTCTTCTATCCAATGCCCTTGGGGGGTAGGATTGCATCACCAGGTGTCATGCAATACGAAAGGTTTTTTGATGTTTCGGTAAAGAATGTTGAAAGTACCCAAAAGGGAGGGCAAAAGGGTCATTTTGAGGCTTTTTCAGGCCCCTGGCTCGCCCAGGCTAGCCTTTGACTCACCTGGGCCCCCAAATGACTTAGGGGTGAAGTAACCAGCTCGCCTGGGTGAGCTACAAATCAACCAAGTCCCCTCATTTCCTATAAATATGCGTGATGGGGCTGAAGGAAGGGGTTCAGACTTTCAACATTGAAAGGATTTAGTGAAATTAAGGAGAAAAAGGAGAAAGAAGAAGAAAAAACGAGGTCAAGGCGCTTCTGAATCGCAACCGTGATCGATTCTTACATTGTTCTTCACCGTTCTTCGTTCGTTCTTCATTCATAAACTGATTAGTATTTATTTTAAGGTTTTGAATTCACTTTATGCACCCTTAGGGGTCCTCCTTGTTTGCCTTGTACATCTTCATCTCATTCTTCTACCCTCAGTAATCTCATTTCTTCATGTAAAAGAGAATTTCCACCAATCGTTTGTGCCATAATCTCACTTTATCCTTGTAAAATAAATTCTCAACCGATCATTTACCTCACTAGTCGTCTTTTAATGAGTTTGAAAGTAAATAAATGAGTCCAAGATAAAATCAACATGTAATCGAGTTTTCTATCCATAAAAGTCGCTTGAGTCCGTTCAAGGTCCAATGCCTTAACGGTCTCTCTTATTTTTATTGGTTAAAATGATCCTTTAAAAAGTTTAAAATCAACTCTACGCATAACTTTCTTGCTTTTTAAAGAACTACGTAGGTCTGAGTTCCTCATCGCACTTTAGGATATGTAAGAGCAAAGGCAACACTCTTGTCGACCCCAAAAGATAAAAAAACATAAAAAGGGAAATAAATAAATATTAAAGTCATGATTTTGCACACTCGATTAAAGGTTGTCATCCCTTGTGACGGACGCATGGGGTGCTAACACCTTCCCCGCACGTAAACAACTCCCGAACCCTTATTCTTAAAATTCTCAGACCCTTGTTTTTTGGTTTTTCTAACGTTTTCCTCGAATAAACATTGGTGGTGACTCCCGCGTGCTTTCCTTTCCTGAGAAGACACACTTTTATCGCGCCTCGCCTCTTGCTGAAGGGTAGGTTGTGACATAGGTCATTGAATTTCTCATATTTGTTTGTTTGACTATTGAATGAATTGCCCAATTGCCTATTGAATTTGGACCAGTGGAATTGATTGAGTGAAAAACAGTCTATTATCCTAGACGAATTTTGAAAAAGAAAGCAAAAAAAAAAGCTATAGAAAGTTTGAAAAAAAAAGTGGGTGTTTGAATCTTTGAACACGAATTTGAGGCAGTTAGAGGCGTTATATTTTGGCAAAAATCTATTATCCAAGTTTGTTATCCAATCTGTTAATTTGCTATCCTAGTTTGTTATCCAATCTGTTAGTTTGTTATCCAATATACTATTCCATAATTAAGTTGTCTTTCCTATTCTATTACCTTCGTGCATCCAATTTGATTCATTTAGGAACTTAAGAGGGAGTGAATGGTTGATGTGCCATCATTTTCTTCTATTTTCTAAACCCTTTTTGCACCATTTTAATTATTGATTGGTCTTAATTGTCAATTAATTTGGCAGTTTTATTATTTGGGCTCATTTAGCTAATTTGATGTTTTTAATCTAATTTCAGGAATTAATGAAACATTGGGCTTAATCCGGATTTTGGTTGTGGACTCGAAGAGGGCAAATAAAGCAGCGCTTACCTTAGTTAATTTCTAATTAGGAAATTTCGCAATTTTATTTTATGTTGTTCAGTGTTTATTTCGTTTTGGGCCAGAGTATTGTAATAGGGCCCAGTGACTCTGAGTGACTCTTTTTAAATAGCTGCCTTGGGATTCGTGCATGGCATTCTATTCTGCTATGCTATTTTCATTATTCAGAGCTTTGGTTTTAGGTTTTCACGTTTTTCTGTGCCCTTGTTACAGTTTTCGTTCTTAATGCAAATTTCCGTTTTCTGCTTCTAATTACGAGTTCATTCTTGCTTCTTCTTCTACTTTCATTTACGTTTCTGTTCATTTACGTTCTTGTTCATTTACGTTTCTGCTTCATGTTTCATTTGCGTTTTCTGTTTGAATCCATGGAAGGCTAGATTTTCTGGTGTTGTTTCCTTTTGAGGATGAAGCCCAACTCTCTTTGAGGTTTCGTTTGTAATGTGG